>NW_024426552.1:151511-438924 GCF_017311325.1 Ursus maritimus
CGGGTGAGTGCTGCAGGTGGTGCTCAGGTGAGTGCTGCGGTAGCTCAGGTGAGTCGCGTGGTAGCGTGTGCTGCAGGTGGTGAGCAGGTGGTGAGCAGGTGGTGGTGCTCAGGTGAGTGCTGCTGCTGGTGAGCAGGTGAGTGCTGCAGGTGGTGAGCAGGTGGTGCTCAGGTGAGTGCTACAGGTGGTGACCAGGTGAGTGCTGCAGGTGGTCCGCAGGTGAGTGCTGCAGGTGGTCCGCAGGTGAGTGCTGCTGCTGGTGAGCAGGTGAGTGCTGCAGGTGGTGAGCAGGTGGTGCTCAGGTGAGTGCTGCAGGGGGTGCTCAGGTGAGTGCTGCTGGTGGTGAGCAGGTGGTGCTCAGGTGAGTGCTGCAGGTGAGTGCTGTAGGTGGTGCTCAGGTGAGTGCTGCTGGTGGTGAGTAGGTGGTGCTCAGGTGAGTGCTGCAGGTGGTGAGCAGGTGGTGCTCAGGTGAGTGCTGCAGGTGGTGCTCAGGTGAGTGCTGCTGCTGGTGAGCAGGTGGTGCTCAGGTGAGTGCTGCAGGTGAGTGCTGTAGGTGGTGCTCAGGTGAGTGCTGCTCGTGGTGAGTAGGTGGTGCTCAGGTGAGTGCTTCTGGTGGTGCTCAGGTGAGTGCTGCAGGTGGTGAGCAGATGAGTGCTGCAGGTGGTGCTCAGGTGGGTGCTGCAGGTGGTACTCAGGTGAGTGCTGCTGGTACGGTGCTGCCTCCAGGTGAGTGCTGCAGGTGGTGAGCAGGTGGTGCTCAGGTGGGTGCTACAGGTGGTGCTCAGGTGAGTGCTGCTGGTGGTGAGCAGGTGGTGCTCAGGTGAGTGCTGCAGGTGGTGCTCAGGAGAGTGCTGCAGGTGGTGCTCAGGTGAGTGCTGCAGGTGGTGCTCAGTGAGGCTGCTGTGGTGAGCAGGTGGTGCTCAGGTGAGTGCTGCAGGTGAGGTGCTGTAGGTGGTCTCAGGTGAGTGCTGCTGGTGGTGAGTAGGTGGTGCTCAGGTGAGTGCTGCAGGTGGTGAGCAGGTGGTGCTCAGGTGAGTGCTGCAGGTGGTGCTCAGGTGAGTGCTGCTGCTGGTGAGCAGGTGCTCAGGTGGAGTGCTGCAGGTGAGTGCTGTAGGTGGTGCTCAGGTGAGTGCTGCTCGTGGTGAGTAGGTGGTGCTCAGGTGAGTGCTCTGGTGGTGCTCAGGTGAGTGCTGCGGAGGTGGTGAGGCAGGTGCTGCAGGTGGTGCTCAGGTGGGTGCATGCAGGTGGTACTCAGGTGAGAGGATGCTGCTGGTGGTGCCTCAGGTGAGTGCTGTAGGTGGTGAGCAGGTGGTGCTCAGGTGGGTGCTAGGTGGTGCTCAGGTGAGTGCTGCTGGTGGTGAGCAGGTGGTGCTCAGGTGAGTGCTGCAGGTGAGGTGCTCAGGAGAGTGCTGCAGGTGATGCTCAGGTGAGTGCTGCAGGTGGTGATTGCTCAGGTGAGTGCTGCTGGTGGTGAGCAGGTGGTGCTCAGGTGAGAGTGCTGCAGGTGGTGCTGTAGGTGGTGCTCAGGTGAGTGCTGCTGGTGGTGGTAGGTGGTGCTCCGGGTGAAGGTGCTTCTGGTGAGTGAGCAGGTGAGTGCTGCAGGTGGTGAGCAGATGAGTGCTGCAGGTGGTGCTCAGGTGGGTGCTGCAGGTGGTACTCAGGTGAGTGCTGCTGGTGGTGCTCAGGTGAGTGCTGCAGGTGGTAAGCAGGTGGTGCTCAGGTGAGTGCTGCAGGTGGTGAGCAGGTGGTGTTCCGGTGAGTGCTGCAGGTGGTGCTCAGGAGAGTGCTGCAGGTGGTGAGCAGGTGGTGCTCAGGTGGGTGCCTCAGGTGGTGCCAGGTGAGTGCTGCAGGTGGTGCTCGGTGAGTGCTGCTGGTGGTGAGCAGGTAGTGCTCAGGTGAGTGCCTGCTGGTGGTGAGCAGGTGGTGCTCAGGTGAGTGCTGCAGGTGAGTGCTGTAGGTGGTGCTCAGGTGAGTGCTGCTGGTGGTGAGCAGGTGGTGCTCAGGTGAGTGCTTCTGGTGGTGAGCAGGTGAGTGCTGCAGGTGGTGAGCAGATGAGTGCTGCAGGTGGTGCTCAGGTGAGTGCTTCTGGTGGTGAGCAGATGAGTGCTGCAGGTGGTGCTCAGGTGAGTGCTGCAGGTGGTGCTGCAGGTGGTGCTCAGGTGAGAGTGCTGCGGTGGTGCTCCGGTGAGTGCTGCAGGTGGTGCTCCGGTGAGTGCTGCAGGTGGTGAGCAGGTGGTGCTCAGGTGAGTGCTGCAGGTGGTGAGCAGGTGGTGCTCAGGTGAGTGCTGCAGGTGGTGCTGCAGGTGAGTGCTACAGGTGGTGCTCAGGTGAGTGCTGCTGGTGTTGAGCAGGTGAGTGCTGCAGGTGGTGCTCAGGTGAGTGCTGCTGGTGGTGAGCAGGTGAGTGCTGCAGGTGGTGCTCAGGTGAGTGCTGCTGGTGGTGAGCAGGTGGTGCTCAGGTGAGTTAGCAGGTGGTGAGCAGGTGAGTGCTGCAGGTGGTGAGCAGGTGAGTGCTGCAGGTGGTGAGCAGATGAGTGCTGCAGGTGGTGCTCAGGTGGGTGCTGCAGGTGGTGCTCAGGTGAGTGCTTCTGGTGGTGAGCGGAGTGCTGCAGGTGGTGCTCAGGTGAGGCTGCAGGTGGTGCTGCAGGTGGTGCTCAGGTGAGGTGCTGCTGGTGGTGCTCGGTGAGTGCTGCAGGTGAGTGCACAGGTGGTGAGCAGTGAGTGCTGCAGGTGGTGCTCAGGTGAAGAGGTGCTGCAGGTGGTGAGCAGGTGGTGCTCGGGTGAGGGTGCTGTCCAGTGGTGCTGCAGGTGAGTGCTGCAGGTGGTGCAGGTGAGTGCTGCTGGTGGTGAGCAGGTGAGTGCTGCAGGTGGTGCTCAGGTGAGTGCTGCTGGTGTGAGCAGTGCTTTGCAGGGCTGGTGCTCAGGTGAGTGCTGCATGGTGGTGAGCAGGTGGTGCTCAGGTGGTACTGCAGGTGGTGAGAAGGTGAGTGCTGCTGGTGGTGAGCAGGTGGGTGAGCAGGTGGTGCCTAGGTGAGTAGCAGGTGGTGAGCAGGTGAGGCTGCGTGGTGAGCAGGTGGCTGCAGGTGGGCCAGGTGGTGGGGAGCAGGTGGTGAGCAGGTGCTCAGGTGAGTGCATGGAAGCAGGTGAGTGCTGCAGGTGGTGAGCAGGTGAGTGCTGCAGGTGGTGAGCAGGTGGTGCTCAGGTGAGTGCTGCAGGTGGTGCTCAGGTGAGTGCTGTTTGTGGTGAGCAGGTGAATGCTGCAGGTAGTGAGCAGGTGGTGACATGGGTGGTGCTCAGGTGAGTGTTGCAGGTGGTGCTCAGGTGAGTACTGCTGGTGGTGAGCAGGTGAGTCCTGCAGGTGATGACGGGTGTACTCGGGTGAGTGCTGCAGATTGGTGCTCGGGTTGTGTTCTAGAAGGCAGGGGTGCTCAGGTGAGTGCTACAGGTGGTGAGCAGGTGAGTGCTGTAGGTGGTGAGCAGGTGGGTAGGCAGGGTGTGTGCTCGGTAATCTTTGTATATGGCATGGTAAGCAGGTGGTACTGGTGAGCAGGTAAGTGGCTCTGGTATTTGAACAGGTGAGTGTGCAGGTGGAGCAGGTAATGCAGGTGGTGAGCAGGTGAGTGCCTTTGCGTAATTCAGGTGAGCAGGTGAGTGGCTCAGGTGGTGAGCAGGTGGTGCTCGTTGGTGAGCAGGTGGGTGCACAGGCTGGGGCACGTTGTTCACTTAACATTCATTTTGATGCCCAGAGTCTAACATGTGAGTGGGTTTGTTTGGGGGTGAAAAGGATTGGAGCCTGAGTTGAAACAGTAAAGAGTAAAAATACATTTTCAGTACATATAAACAGTCCATTACTAGTAATGGGGAAGAGGCTATTTAATTTAATCAAATACTGAGGAGTAGTGACAGATCTTTGGAAGTAGAAAGCCAGAGTCTCCAGCCACAGAGGCTGTATCCTAACTATGACCCTGGATCCTTCTAAAGTGCTTAGGGGAGATCACACCCTTGTGTCACCTCCTGCTCCCCATCTTTTGCATTTTCTAGTGAAACTCCCCACTTGAGGCCGAGGTGTGCTGCTAGATTCTGCGCTAGAAAAGTGTCCTCGGAGGAAGGAAAGTGCGGTGTCCCATTGAGCGCGTTTATGCTGGCACAGGTAACCAAAGGCATTCCTGGGGCTGCAGCAGCCTGTCTGACCCTCCCGATTCTCCCAGTGTCTACTCCAGGACGCCAGTCTCCGGTCTGCCCCGCTGGGCTGGAGGCAGTCAATCATCCTGTGGGCTGTCGCGCCGATTAGCCACTACAAAACCGGGTACCTTCTGCTCCTCACTTTCGTGATGGAGATGCACCAGGAGGCCTGGGAGCTGAGCAGCGAAATTCTCAGGGGGCTAAAAGTGTGAGACCGCTGCTGCTCTCTCTTGCAGAATGCCAAACCACGGGGGCTCCTACTTGGATCTCACCGGCCGGGAACCCTGCGCCTTTTCCCACTCCACCGGCTGATGGCTTTCCTCTCTGTGTCCTAAAAAGGTCCACCCTTCCTCTGCACACCACACACAGCGGAGGAGGTGTGGGGAGACAGTGCAGGGACAGAGTGCGGGTGGGCCGGAGGTGCCAGGGTAGAGGGCCTGTACTAGCTCGGCGCTCTGTGGGGCCCAGGGGCCTGGGCTCCCAGTGCTTTTACTTGGGATCCTGGGAAATGGGGCCAGCCAGCGGAAACCCAGGGGCTGAGGAGGCTGGGTTTCCTTTTGGCTCCCCTGCTCCTGCACCAGGTGCCTAAGGGGGTGCCCCTCCGAGCCAACTACTCCAGATGGCTCAGTACCCACCCCGCCCACCCTCCCACAGATGGGGGTGGCGAACCTGTCCCTGCGTGCGCACCTGCATGGTGGTCGCGCAGAGGCGGCCAGGATCGCACTCACGCCAGTCCTTCCAAAGCTGTTCCGGGGACCTAGGGCTTGCCAGCACGTGCGCTGTGAGCACCGCGTTTGGTGCAGGGTGCGTGGCCATCTGCTTGCCTCCAGTACTGCCAGGCCTGCCAGGGCACCTCCTGCCGCCCTTCTGCCCCAACCCTCCCTGCCCCCACCTCCCTCCACCCCGGCTCCTGCCTGTGCTCTCCGTGTGCTGTCTACTGGCCTTCCCAGTCCGTGGTCCTGCTCGTTCTCTGAGCATACGATGTTGCCATATGTCAGTTCAGCCTTGTGGTAAGGCTCGGAGGAGGTTTTATTGTAAAAGATATTCTAATCTCCCGAAGAAATTAAAGGCTCATTTGGCTTGATACATTCTTGAGCATTGACTATTCACTTACCTGGAAATATCTCACAAAGGCGAATACAATATATGGCAGTTTTAAAGCAAAGATAAACTTATGCAGTTTACCAATTTAAATGAAACATTAATTACCATGCTGGTTTGTATTACCCCAAATTCATTTTTTGAAACATTAAGGTATTTTACTCATTGAAAACACAAAGTTTCAGAATTGAACAGCTGGGTGCTGTTTCCGGCTGCCTTTCCGTGAGCGGTGGTTTTCCGGACTTGGTACTAATCTGTCTCCATTTCCTTTCTATCTTCATAAAAACATACTAAATGCTTATGGACATGGTATAATAGGAATTACAGGGGCGGAGAAAGAGGCATCCCGGGCCAGAGCAGGGCCCAGGTGAAGAAGCCAGACCACAGACGCCCTGGTCCTTGGGTGCTAGCACCTTCAGGTAAGCACCATCCCCAGCACAGGGCCAGTCGCACATGCAGAGACCATCCTCCCTGTTTTCCTGTTCTCTGCGTGAAGACTCTGCTGGCCTCGCCAAGCCTCCAGACCACCTTGCTGGCGACGGAGAATGACTGGGGCCCCACGCATCTCCTACTGTAGAAAGTATGACTAAGTGTCGAGCTGTGTGTCATACGTTCTTGACTGTAGAAGTATGAACAGCTTATTCTTTGCTCTCCAGCATCTACAAGCCTGTGCACCCTCTTTACTTGACATTTATCTGTGCTGTTTGTCCATGTACTGGGACCCCGGTGGGATTACGCCACCCAAAATCTTAATGGGTTTTCATGTGTTCGCTTTTGGCTTGGCTTGAGATGCAGTGACGTATTTTTGCTTTCTCTTACCATTTCTCATGGCCTGTGGCTTTCTGTTTGTTTCCTGTGGCTGTCTCCTCCTGTCCCCTCTGCTGGCCTTCTTTCTGTCAGCCCAACAGGCTGGGAGGCTGGCTGAGCAGGTATGACCTTGAGCCTCAACCTCAAGCTGTGCGTCCCCATGTGAGTTCTTGTAGCCTTCTTGTGAATTCCAGGCGAACACATGTTTCTTCTTACATTGTCATTGCTCACAGTGGATGTTATTGACATATTTACAAAAGCTCCTTTAGCAAACCAAATGTAAGAGCAAAGCTATTTTCAAAAAATTAGCAGTCCCAGCGTTGCCTGTGGAGGAAGCACAGTGTTTGGGCTCAAAGAAGATCCATGTTTTTGAGAGTGGGGGACGAGACATAGATTTACGCTGTCACAGGATCTTCAGAGGAAGCGTCGAGGGCAGAGTCCATAGCTCTGTGTTCATATCTACTAAATGGAACCTAATAGCCTCGGCAGCATCGTGCCAAGTGTCCCGTTAGAGAGGAGAGAAGGTGAGCGAGAAGAGCCTCTGCTCCTGCTCGGCCCTTGGTAAGAATCCGGTTGGCCAAGCGGTAGGCCTGATCACTAGCCAGCTTTTGGAAATGCCCTCCAAAACCTACCTGGTGTTTTTACCATCACACACAGGCGTGAGGACCAGCGGGAACAAGCTGTTAAAACTGACGTGTAAAATTGCTTAGGATTTTGCTGGACGCTTCGTGTTGTCGAGCCAGGTAGATGTTTGGATGGAAGGCGTCCGTACAGCGGGCGTGGTGCGGCTCACTGAGGCTTGAAGCAAGAGCTGCGCTCTGTCTTCCTGGGTGTCCCGGGGGCCGGGGGAAGCTGTCAGCGGCTGTGCCCGTGTGGAGTGCAGGCCCAGCGCCTATAAGCCGATGAGGGGAGGGTCCTCTGCTGCTCTCCTTTCCAGGGCACGGCGGCCCGGACCCCACCACCGTCACGTGGACATGAGGCGCTATACGACGATGGGGAGCCTGTCCACACCAGCGCGGGTGGACCTGTGAGCTGGGTCCCCTGGGGAGCCTGGGCTTCCCTCTCGTCTCGTGTCCGCACAGCTCAGGCAGCAACCCTGTACCTGGTTCCCTGCTGGAGGGACGATGGGAATTCTGGAGCACCTGGCGTGTGTCTTCTTATGGGTAGAAAACAAGCGGGCCAGCCGATGGCAAAGCTGCGGTTTTCACATGATACCATTTTGGGACAGGACTTGATGTTTCGTCAGTCAGTGCACTCGAGGGCATAGCGATCTCCCAGCGGGTCTGGGCTCCTCCTAGCTCAAGCCAGGTCTTGGTTCTGGATCCTCAAACGTGGCCACTTGCATAGCAGCTGGAGGAAACAGCAATGGAGCTTCCTGGGGTGGGGCCGGGGGCGAGAGGGTCCCAGAGAAGTTAGGCAAACCCCGCCCTGGTGTGGCCAGTCAACCCAGGCAGCTCAGGTCACGGGAAGGTCTATGAGTCTACAGGCAAGGCATTTGTCAGACTGACACTTTATAGTGATTATCAGTTTCTGATGACCTCTTCCCTTGTTGCACACTTTTCAGAATTAGTTTGGTAGAAACGGGGTTCTCCACGCTGAGTCTGCCGTTGGCCCGAGTCGATGGGAGTGAAGCTGGAACTTGGCCCCTGGCAGGGCTGCCTGAGGAAATTCAACATGTGTCCTGATGGACACAGGTTGACTGGGGTCACACAGCTGGATGGACTGATGCAGCGAGAGAGCTCCCTCTCCTCCTCACCACTATGCGGACATCAGAAAGGGAGGGAAGCTGGGGGACAGAAGCGGGAAAGTACGGTGGGGCTGGAGCCGCTGGGCCCTTGGGTCAGGGCCCGATGCCTCAGAGGCATCTCTGCAGAACAGGTGTTCTCAGAACCGGGAAAGTTCACGGGGAAAGACGAGGCTCCCGCGTGGCTTTATCAGGCGTGACACAGCGGGGGCTGGCGTGAAGCCAGGGAGACAGCAGGGTCAGGGCAGAGCGATTGCCCGATGTCGTGGCCAGGAGACGGCCGCCAATCTCAGGGCTTCCCACAGCCCCTGCTGCGCGTCTGTGCTAGGCCCAGGGCAGAGGGGGTGGCGTCCTGCACCCTGCACCATCCCAGAGGCAAAGAAGAAATGGAGGTTAGCACAGCCACGCGGCCTGGAAGGAGCCGCGATTCTGCTCACACACTGCAGCTCAGGTCACCGTGGCCTGTAGGGAGACAAAAAGGGCAGTGGGGATAACGAGGACAAGAGAGCGCGTGCCTGCAGAGGAAATTTGACCAGGGTCCGGCTCCTGAGGAGGAACAGCCTGTTTGCTTGGGCAGAAGGCTCCACTGGTGTAAAAGGTCGGTGGGGTGAGCCTCGGAGGGGAGCCAGTGCGGCTGGAGCCCGAGCTGGGGAGGAAAGAAAGGGGGACCTGGGACCCAGAGCCTGCATCCCCATGTTCCTATTGCACCGAGCTGCACCGCACCTGCCTGGAGATTTCTGCATCAGTATTCCATATCCAGCCAGGGCTGCACTACCTGAGACAGAGCAGGTGTCTGGTGGTCTGACGGAGCCAGTGCCCTGCATGCCTGAGCCAGCCGGCACAGGCCGGACTGACTCCATGTCTTCACAGTTAGCTCCACAGGCCAGGCTGGGGCTCACCCAAGCCCGATGAACAGAACCTGGCAGCAGGCCCGTAGGCGTGGACAGCACCCCACACTCTGGCCCCGCCAAGCCTTCAAGGTTGTCCTTTGTGTGGCCTTGGTGAAAGACCCCAGGTGTGGGAGATGCCTACGACCCTCTTTTATCTCAACACTATCTGAAATAGGGGTCCATTCTTAGGAACTGCAGGATGATAATTTTGCTAAGATTCACAATTTATTTTTATCTATTAAAAGTCTCTTATTTCTAATGAAAATAAAGAGTCTGATTTAGGTTGGCTTCTAACCATCCTGATCACTCATTTTCTTTCGAATCCTTCCTGGGGTGAAGGTCATTATTGCACACACACTGAAACCAAAGGGCCCCTTGGAGACTCACACCTGGGAGGGGAGGTAAGGTGGGGGCAGGAGCCCACGACCTCGGCAGCTGCTCCATCCGTCTCCCCCTCTGTCCCAGAGGCAGGCATTCTCAATATTTGTGGTTTGGAGAAGCTGTTTTGCCCGCCCTACTAGACACATCTGTGCTCAGGACCCCGGGGGCCTCTGGGGTCCTACGGGACTCGCCCCAGGGTTGCTCTCCAGCAAAGAAACCTTAATTTTTGTAGCAGGCACCGAGGGCAGTCTGAGAGGCACTGAAAAGCAGTCTGAGGGAGACGGTTGGCTGAGAGGCCGAGACACAGGCTGGGAGGGGTCTCTGTCCTCAGGATGCGAGGCACTGCGGGGAGTGGCTGTGCTGACACAGGCGTGTTGTGTAAACGGGTCCCCAGTGACTGGGCAGGTGCGACTGTTCCCGGGGCCGGGGACCCAGGCGGCTCAGTCAATCATGGTGGAGACGTCTCAAGCGACTTCAGTTCAGGCTCTGTGGGCACAAGGACACTGTGCGCTGCTGTGGACTTCGGGAGTCCCAGCAGATGGGGTTCTGGGATATTTAAGATGCTGCCCAGTTTGTCTGATGGGGGCCTTCAGAGGTCGCTCAGTGTCCTGACTGGGAAAGGTGTCCTGGTCCGGGAGACTCACGTGTAGTCGGGCATGGGGCCTCCCCCTCCCAGCCCTCTCCCCGCAGCCCAGCTGGTGCAGGCCTCCAGGGGCACAGTTTGCCCCAAGGTGAACCATGGAGGTCTGTGCCACGAAGCACAAAGGGCACCACTCTTAGGGCAGGAAGGCCCTGGTAGCTGCCACGTTCCCTTCAGATGCTGTCTGTGGGGAATGCGGAGCCAGGCTCAGTGCAGAGAGCTGACATAGTTACCCAAGGTATGGGCCCCTGTGTTTAGCAGAGCACCTAGGGACCTCACGGCCTCGGCTGCTGGCCCTGTGTGGCCGATGGGTGTGTGGGTGCGTGTAGACTCGCGCCATCACCTGCAGGAGAAGTTGCGGCAGTGCCTGCTCCCGTCCTGTGAGCCCTCCCACCACGCCGTCCCGAGCGGGCCTTGGATGTCCGGCTCTCTCACCGAGCCACCAGGAGCTCATCACACGGCACAGCCCCACAGGTCCCCTTCCTGGCGCCCCAAGGGGAGAGGAATGCTTCACTTAAGCAGAGAGGTACTTGCTTCCTTTCCGTGCCTGTAATTTTGCTTCATTCACAAGCGGCACCCTCTCCCTGCCTGCCACCTCTGTTCTTGAGTGTTTCCGTCAGCGCTGTGGGCTGGTGTGACGCCTAGAAGCGTGCTCAGCGCTGATGATATTGCCAACATTTCTGTCCTCTGGGCCCGCACAGATCTACAAAAGGTGAGAGCAGCCACAATGCACCGGCTACTACGTCTCTGGGGAGCGCTGCCGACCACTTCAGCGCCCGGCTGAGTTTTTGGAACACCCAGACCATTTGAGGCGGGCCGGGCTACCTCGGTTTCCGCCGAAGACGCGGAGCTCACTGATGCCAGTGGAGGTGAGGTCACCCTAGCACCGCCGCACCGTGCTGGTGTGGTAAGGGTGTGTCCGCCGCCAGCGGCCGCCCCGTGTGCGCAGCACATCCAGACGCTCGGCCGGCTCCCGCGCCCTTTGCCGTGAGCTGGGTGTGGGGAGGTGTGGGGGCGGATGTGCTTCCACGGCGCGGTTTCTCTGAAAGTGCTTTACGCATGTGTACCGGCTTTCTTCGGCGCTTGGGCGCCCACAGCGCCGTGGTCACGGCTGTTGGCGACAAGGCCGCCAGGCCTCCGCTGACGTGACCCCTGAAAGCTGCAGAGTCCTTAGGCCGCAGGTGGTAGATGGGAAGCTAAGAACTTGGGGTGATCCCTATAAGATGCTGTTTTATTGTTTCCAGAGATGAATTACGCAATTATTCCAGAATATGTATTCACACTTTGTGGGACTCTCCTGAGGTGGTGACTGGCCGCAGAGGGGCACTCGCTCGAACCGGGGGGAGCCTGGGCGGCACCTGGTTCAGGGCCCTGCTCAGCTTTCTCACCTGGCAAGGAGGCTCCGTTGTCGGAGCGTGACTCTAAAGGCTGACATGGGTGTGGAGGCACTCGCGTCCCGGTGATGGCGCCGCTTCTGAGGTGTGCGAACGTGTGTTCTGGGCGCATAGCCAGCGCTGTATGTGGTGTCTGGGCGAGGCGCTGGAGCTGAAGGCATGCGCTATCTCACCCCATCGACATATCGAGGCGTCCATTAGTCCGAAACCCACCAGGAGGAGCATCGCTGAGTGGTGAGAGCCCGTCCCTTGCCCGGCCCGGCCCGCCTCAGTGACCCGGGCACCTCCAGGCTCACCTCATTTCCTGATCCCTTTCAAACCAAGAATCTGCCTCCCAAAGCGTGGGGTCCCTCAGTTATCCTGAAGTGTTTCTGCTCTTACTGAATTTTTGTATTTTTGATGTTTTTGACCATATTCTGTTCGTCACCATACAGTACATCCGAGTTTCGATGTAAGGCTCGATGATTCATTATTTGCGCCATAACACCGTGCACCATGCAATACACGTGCCCTCGCCACTACCCATCACCAGCCTATCCCATTCCCCCACTCCCTCTGAGGCCCTCAGTTTGTTTCTCGAGTCCCCACTTGAGTCTCTCATGCTTCATTCCACCTTCTGATTACTAACATCCCTTTCCTTCCCCTACTGATCTGTTCTAGTTCTTATGTTCCATAGATGGAAATCACATGATAATTGTCTTTCTCTGCTTGACTTATTTCACTTAGCATTATCTCCTCCAATGCCAATCCATGTGTTGGAGCAAATGTTGAGAACGCGTTCTTTCATTGATAGCTGAGTATGTTCATTGTATATATGGACCCTAGCTTCTTAATCAAGTCATCTGTTGAAGAAGAGGGCATCTACGGTTTCCTTCACGATTATATGTGGACAGTAGCTACTATGAACATTGGGGTGCATATGGCGGCCCCTTCTCTTAGCTGCGTCTCTTGTATCTTTGGGAGTAAATACCCAGTAGTGCAATGGCTGAGATCATAGGGTAGCCCAATTTTTTAACTTTTAAGGGGACCGCCACACTGTGTTTTCAGAGTGGCTGTACCAGCTGCATTCCCACCAACAATGTAGGAGGGATCCCCTTTCTCCACATCCTCTCCAGCAATTGTCTCTTGCCTTGTCTATTTTTGCGTTCTAACTGGGCGTAAGGTGGTATATAAATGATGTGATTTTGATTTGAATTTCCCTGATGGCTAATGATTTCCGAACATTTTTTCATGTGTCTGTTAGCCATTTGTATATCATCATCGGAAAAGTGTCTGTTTATATCTTTCTGCCCATTTTATGATTTGTTTATTTGTTTCGCGTATTGAGTTTGAGAAGCTCTTTGTAGATCTTGGATACCAGTCTTTTATCTGTAGCATCATTTGCAAAATATATTCTCCCATTCATATTAGGCTGCCTCTTAGTTTTTGACTGTTTCCTTGGCTGTGCAGAAACTTTTAATCTTGATGAAGTCCATAAATTCATTTTACCTTTTGTTTCTCTTGCCTTTGGAAGTGTGTCATAGAAAAAAAAAAAGGAAGTTGCTTTGGCCCGATAGCCGTAAGAGGTTGCTGCCTATGTTCTCCTCTAGGATTTTGATGGATTCCTGTCACTCCTTGAGTCTTTCATCCATTTGGAGTTTATTTTTGTGTGTATGGTAAGTGAAGTGGTCAAGTTTCATTCTTTTGCATGTAGCGTCCCAGTCCAGCACCATTGTGAAGAGACTGTCTTTCCACCCGACGTTTTTCCTGCTTTATCAAAGCTTAGTTGCCCAAAGAGCCGAGGGGGTCCATTTCTGGGTTCTCTATTCTGTTCCATTGGTCTATGTGTCTGTTTTTGTGCCAGTACCATGCTGTCTTTGTGATCACAGCTTTGTAGTACAGCTTCGAAATCCAGCATTGTGATGCCCCCAGCTTTGTTTTTCCTTTTCAACAGTTCCTTGGAGATTACGGGCCTTTTCTGTTTCCATACAAATTTAAGGAAAGGACTATTTGTTCCAGTTCCTTGAAAAATGTCATTGGTATTTTGATCAGGTTAGCATTGAAAGTGTAGATTGCTCTGGGTAGCATGGACATTTTTAACTATGTTAATTCTTCCGATCCATGAGCATCGGGAGAAATGTTTTTCCATCTTTTTGTGTCTTCTTCAATGTCTTTCAAGAGTGATTTATAGTTTCTAGAATATAGGTCCTTTCGTCTCTGGTTAAGTTAATTCCAAGGGATAGCAACGTGTGGTTTGGTAACTATTGTAAATGGGATGGATTCCTAATTTCTCTTTCTTCAGTCTCATTATTCGTGTATAGAAATGCAACTGATTTCTGAGCATTGATTTTGTATCCATACGGGTGCTGAATTGCTCTATAAGTTCTAGTAATTTGGGGGTGGAGTCTTTGGGTTTTCCACATAGAGTATCATGTCATCTGCGAAGAGACAGTTTGACTTTTCTTTTGCGATTTGGATATACCTTTATCCCTTTTTGTATACGATTGCTGTTCACGAGGCTTCTAGTACTATGTTGAATAGTGAGAGTGGGCATCCTTGTCGAGTTCCTGATCTTAAGGAAAGAGCTTCCAGCTTTTTCCCCATTAGAATGATAATATTTTTACCTTTGCTGCAGCTTTTCATAGATGGCTTTTATGAGATTGAGGAATGTGCCCTCTATCCCTACACTCTGAGCCGGTTTTTAATCAGGAAAAGGATGCCTTGTATTTTTGTCAAATGCTTTTCTGCATCAATTGAGAAGGATCATATGGTTCCTGAGTCTTTTCTTGTTGATATGATGTATCATGCTGATCGGTCATGAAATGTTGAACCACCTTGCCTCCCAGGGGATGATCCCACTTGGTCATGATGGATAATCCTTTTTAATGAACTGTTGGATTCTATTAGCAGAAACTTTCTCTTGTTGAGGATTTTGGTGTCCATATTCATCAGGGATATCGGTCTGTAATTCTCCTTTTGATGGGGGTCTTTGCCTGGTTTGGGGATCAAGGTAATATTGGCCTCATAGAGTGAGTTTGAGTGGTTTTTCTGTTTCTATTTTTTTTGAAACAACTTCAGAAGGAAATAGGTATTATTTCTTCTTTGAATGTTTGGTAGAATTCCCCAGGAAAACCATCGGGCATGGAGTTTTGTTATTTGGAAGGTTGTTTATCACTGACTCAATCTCTTCCTAATTAATTGGCCTGTTTAAAAATCAATTTCTTCCTACTGTTTCAGTCTTGGTAGTTTATATAGGTTTCCAGGAAGGCCTCCATCTCTTCCAGATTGTTTAATTTATTGGCATAAAGCTGTTGATAAAAGTTTCTAATAATCCTTCCAATTCCATTACCCAATTGTGTTGGTAGTGACCTCTCCTTCATTCATAATTTTATTAATTTGGGTCCTTTCTCTATTCTTTTGGTTAAGTCTTGCCAGTGGTCTGTCAATTTTATTGATTCTCTCAAAAGACCAGCTTCTAGTCCTGTTGATCTGCTCTACTGTACTCCTGGTTTCTGCTTGATGATTTCGAAGCTCTAATTTTGGTCAGCATTTTTACCTACCAAGATAATTCTTTGCTCCTCCTATAAAAAAATAAATATGAAATAAGCTGACATAACCTGTAAGTGTAAATAAATAACAATAAATAAATCTAGGTAGCTAAATATTTTCTTTAAAATAACCAGGAAGATTGCTAAATAAAACTCCATGCCCCGGTGGTGCAAAGAAAGAAAATGATGACTCAAACTCTGCAACAATGTCTATCGCGGCATTATCAGGAAGGAGGCCCGATATCCCGATGATCTCGTGCTGGCAACAGAAATCAGCACCACCTGCTCACCACCTGCAGCACTCACCTGGTCACCACCTGCAGCACTCCCCTGAGCACCACCTGCAGCACTCACCTGAGCACCACCTGTAGCACCACCTGCTCACCACCTGCAGCACTCACCTGAGCACCACCTGCTCACCACCTGAGCAGCGCCTGCAGCACTCACCTGCTCACTATGGGCAGCACTCACCTGCACAGACACCACAGGGCAAAGCCGAGGCCACAGTAGGGGTCAAGGCAGATGGCGATCTGCCTAGAGGGGTACAGCTCACACTGCAGCTTTATGGAGCGGCACAAGGCACTTGTGGCTGCGTGCGACATCTTAAGGAGTAAAATGGAAGTTCCGGTCAGTGCCATGAAGGAGGAGAGAAAGCGTACAGTGATTGCCGACCACGGCCAGACACAGTTACTTCCTTAAAGGATGGCTGGCTCAAATCCCCATACAAACCAAATAATACACAGGAAATGGCACACTAAAGACCTTCTAAATGAGATTTCAGAATAAAAAAAAAATTTAATGGCGCTCTTGGCTCCTCATAAGGAGACAGACTCATCAAAGCCACCTGTTCCCAAAGCCAGTCATAAATTCGAAAGTTTAGATATTACCATAAAACATCAAAATATGCAGTTCTCAGGCTAACCTGATTCTGGGCATTTACTGGTATTTAACGCAAACTTCAAGGAACAATATTGTTACTTCAAGCTGTGGCTGAGAGTGGGGGCCTGCATAAACCTGCCCCCAACACCCTTTCTGCCCACCCCATCAGAGGCGGAAGCAAATAGGAGCTACGACCACAGGACCCACCTTCACGCCTGCTAAGATCCCCGTAGTTGACACGCTGAAGTCCAAGTATGCAAGCACATCTGGAGACGGGGGCCTGAAAATGCTCGCCACCTTCTTTTTTGGTATGTCATCTGTTGAAGCAGTGACCCCGTAATTTTAACACTACTCCAGGCTCTCAAAGGGAGAAAGAAAACATGATCCGTACCTGGGGAGTGCTGGGGAGAGCCAGCGCAGAACACAAGGGGGACTGGAGACGGCAGGCTATGTGCATATATGGGGCAGCTCGTTTTAACCTTCAGGGAAATGTCATGTGGAGGAGACCCACCATCACTGCTCTGAGCGTGTGGTGACCAGGACAGTGGGCGAGGTTCATTTACCAGAGGGAGAGTTCGGAGGAGAGGGACTTGCCAAAGGTCACAGAGCCTGTGGCGAAGCCAGTACTAGCGAGAGCACAACCACAGCGAGAGCTGGCTCTCAGGGCTCTCCCTGCTTCGCCGTTCCTGTAAGACCACGAGGTGGACTCGAGTGAGGCGAGGGGTGGAGCCTACGCTGCAGCAAGCTGGCAAGGCAATGAGACTCTGCGGAGCCAGTCTGCTCCAGAGCCCACCCCGGGCCCTACACTGGCTGCCCTGGACCAGCTCCCCGGTTCTGTAGATGGGTATTGGGCAGGTGGCCACAGACAACACAATCCCTGACCACTTGCCCTGGAGCGCAAGGACAGATGCCTGCCAGGTGCAATGGGGAAGGAGGGACGCCGCCTGCTCCTTGGCCGGCACCGCTGTGGGTGCACCTCACGTCACCCACAAAGCCTGTGGGTGCTGCTAGTTTGGGGCGTCTCAGGCCCAGGCTGACCTCATGGCTCGAGGCAGAGCAGTGCAGGGGTTCACAGCTCTTCCCGGCTGGCCCACAAGCATTTCATGGGGTAAGCAGCATTCACCAGCGACGGGACAAGGGACCGAGGTGTGTGTGCTGTGGGGCCAACTGCTGTAGAGGCACGGGAAGCACGCAAGGAGGGCTGGTCCGCAGGCACACAGGCCTCCAACAGGGACTCTGCCCCGTGGGTGCAGGGGTCCCGCCATGAGGGAGACCCAGAGTGAGCTGCGGGTGGCCCAGTGGCAAGCGGGTCTTCAGCAGCTGTCTGCTGCTCTCACCCCACTTTTATTGTCTGGTGGCAGGAGTACAATCCATACAACAAAGAAAGGAAAGGCGGTGTGTCCCGGGGGCCAACACACACACCGATGGAGCCGAGGATGCGCACCTGTATCTAGGATGGTCGGCCAGGTCCTGACGTCCACGGCGGCCGCTGCGTCTTTGGATTTGAGCAGCCGCNCCACAGTGCGCAGGTACCTCCACGATCATCTTGACAGTGGGCAGTGTGGTGGCGAGGTTCTGGGGGTGCGGGGGCCGCACGGTGACAGGCACGCAGCCGCAGTACAGACAGCCGTAGAAGGCGGCAATGAGGTCCACCCCTGCGAAGACACGAGGTCAGAGAGGGTCAGCGCGGGGGTAGAAAGTGACGAATGGGACCTAGTACCACGGAGGGCCAAACAGACGATAGGGTCTCAGTCCCACACTACCTGGATAAAGCCGCGACTACTCCAAACCGATTTGGTATTAAGACAGGGAACCTGAAGGGCTGTAAAAATCTGCTTTTTGCTCCTTTTCCTGCTTCTATTCTTGCTAGGACCTGCACCCCCACTTTACACATGCAAATGGTGTAAGTCCTCCTTGTAAGGGAGAGGAGTTAATGCTTTCTTTAGAATAGATAACATCTAAGGAACTACCAGGTGAGAACACGTATTCCAGACTAAGCCAAGGCCCCCTGGCTCCAAGGACCATCACCTAAACCAGTTCCCCAGGACTAAGAGCACACGCACACCAAACCACTGTCCTCAGTAAAACCCCCACGTCCCCCAAACATAGGACTCTCTCTCCTTTCCTGAGTCTCCCAAACACTCTGTCCATAGCTGCACTCCCCCTACACCTTCAACAAAGTACTCTCACCCCCCGCCGGCCTGCATTTGATTCCTGTCTTGGCTGGACCTGCAGGACTCCCTCTCAGTATTTGTTGAACTCAGTTTTATTAGGGACATACAGAGACTATCCCGAAAGGCTGGAGAGGTAGAGGAGGGTGTGTCCGTGGCACAGAGGAGGGCACAGAGGGTAGGAGGCCTAGAGTTCCAGAGCAGCACTAGGCCTGCCATTCCTGTGCACAGTGGCCAAGCGCAGAATAGGTGAGCAAGGGAAGGAGGAACCCTTTTGAGGGACAGGCTGCCCAGGTCCAAAAAGGAGGGGAACAAGGGAGGGGGAGGGGTCCGCACACAAAGGAGAACGGAACGGTGGCAGGAGGTGATAGGGAGGATGAGGCAGGGGGTCTGCCCGCTTGGAGAACGAGAAACTTAAAGGTTGCACCCCCTCCTTGCACATCTGTTCCCAGACCAGGGCATTCCACCTTGCTCAGTTACACACAGAAACACGTGACCACCAAACTGTTCCTTCAAATTTCTAAATGTTTAAAATCCTCCTATTTAAGACTTAGGGGGAATTTACGGCACTTAAAACCTATACTTCCATTTTGAACTCAGTCCAGCTTGAGACGCCTGCCCCCCCACACCCTGGAGGCCCCTCTAGTTGCTGCCCTCAGAGCACACAGGCCCCCACCTGGCATCCCCAGGCTACAGGAAACCAGCCTCAGGCTATTTCAATTCCAGGGTCAAAATAACTATGTCCCACTTAACCTGGCTGGTGGGTTTCACCGGATTCCAAGTTCCCAATGCTCCATCAGTATTAATAATGGGCACTGAGGCCAGGGCGGTTCAGCATGGTCCGAGCAGGCCGGGGCACGTGTGCGTGTCTTACACCCAGTGTGCTTGCTGCACGAGGAGACGCCGCCAGGAGCTCCCTTCCTTGAGCTCACAGAATTCATGCTGCTCCCTGAACGCATGTATTTCCAGGTGCACAGGTGGGGAGAATCCAATTGATCCCACCAGCATCCCCCCTTCTGCAGCTTCCAGACAGCATGGGTTCTTAATCCCTTGGCTCATACATCCCTTTGAAAACTGGAACGTCGTCCTGGACTCCCCCCTCACTCCCAAGAAATACACAACACACCCTGTGAAGTGCAGTGCATTGAGGGGGAGGCCTCCCCGCTGGGACCCAGCTCCACTTCCAGCTACTCTACTCTCCGCCTGTGGGCACGTTTTCAGATGTAAATTTAGACCTTCAGGATGCATTTTCTTTTTTGTTGTTAAAAATGGCTTAAGAATGGTGTCAAACAGACTCCAAAGTAGAGAAGAGCATCAGGCCCCGCCCTCCCTGCACCCTCAAGGTTCTCAGTTATCAAGATCCCACTGTTGGCTACCCATCTTTCCTTCCTTTCTCCCGTAGTGCAGTGTTCCTGGTGTTTCCCAGGTACTTCAGCCGCGCTCCTGCATGCTGCGCCTGCTGCCTACATCCCCAGCCCTGAGCGCAGAGGCAGGGCACCACTGCAGCCCGCAGACAGCTCGAGGCCAGGGGCAGCACTAGCTGGCGTGTCTCTGCCTCCTCTCAGTCAGGGTGAATCTTGCCTTAGGCCTGGGACCCGGGGGTACTTGAAGAGTGGGGACTGTGGTCACCCTGGGGAAGAGTACCCCCACAGCCCAGGTGATGTGGAGAACAAAGGCAAAAGAAGATGCACATACAATTAAATGTCATTATAACCTGCTGCCCATTGACGAATACTCAAGGCAGGCAGAGTGTAATATTCCTCCAGGAAACTCCCAGTCTTAATGTTGATGCCTTGCTACAGGGAAAAACAACCTTAGCGTGACAATAGCCAGGCCTCCAGGAGCCTGCGAGTCCTCTTGAGCAGATCAAAGTCCTTTTGGACACCTCCCTCTTCCTTACCTCCCCCAACCTAAAAGTATACAGTCAGTCACCCCTCACAACCCTGGTGCAGCAGCTCTTTCTGTCCATGGCGTCCTGTCCCCCCAACCCCCCGGCTTTAATAAAACTACTTTTTGCACTGGAGACAACTCAAGAATTCTTTCTTGGCCATGGGCTCCAGACCCCAAGGACACTCCAAACCACATCACAGGGAATCAAAAGTGGAGAATTGTGATGCCAGTGGGAGTTTTGGAGTATTCGCCTTACCACATATCAGTGCCCAGAAAGTGACCAGGCTGCCGCCCTGTCCCAGGCCCCAGGAAGGGGAGACGTCTGCACTCCGTGGCAGTCCCCCAAGGAAGAGCCCCTCCCCGCCCCCTGTTCCCACCAGCAGCAGCAATCCCAGCACAGAGAAATGCTGAGTGCAACCCAGGGTATCCCCAGAGATGCTGAAAAGGGCATGAACAAGTGGCCCGGAGATGAGGCACAGAGCACACCGAAGAGAAGGCGCCCACGATGGGGAGGATAGATCCAAACCGCGAGTCAGAAGACTTCCAGGTACAGGAAAAAGGAAGGAAAAGCAGTCATGAGAAAGAACATTTTCCTGAGATGAAGATGAGAACCCCAATATTAAGCACGCAAGACAGTGAACAGGACCCACACCTGGGCGTAGCCCTGTCACTTTCCTGCATGCTGAGCTGAAAAGGGAAGCCGGCAAGACTCTAGGCCAGACGACTCACAAAAGGGGAAGAAGAGCCAGACTCTGACCTGCGAGCCTGGAGCAGCACGGCCCCAAGATGAGAAACAGACCCAGGGCTCCCGCTTCAGCGAAGGCATGAGTCACCAGCAAGAGGGAGAGACACTGTGTGCACGTCCCCTGTGCGCCAGACCCGCTAACAGGCAAACGACAAACTCACAGAAGGGACACCTCCAGACTGGGCAGCGGGATCGAATAGAGAGGTGGAGCCCCAGGTCACCAAACTGAGACTTAACCTAATTACATCGACGGCCTCTCCCAGAAACGGGAGCTCGGCCTCCATCAGGAGTCACCTGGTCGGCACGAGCGAGGTCATCTGTCTGGCAGACCCCGCGGTCCCCTGAAGGAGTGACCTTGGCCAACTAACTCCCGTTTTTCTGGGATAACGTCCTCGTCCCACTCCCTTCTGCCCACGAAAGCCTCTCATCAGTGCAGCTCTGAGGAGCTCCTTTCTGCCCGCTATGCGGCAGGCGGCCGGGTTCAGGGGTCACCAGAGAGAGCCAATCAGACCTTCAAAGTTACCCCGTTGGATTTTGTTGACAATCACAAAGTGTACAAATCACCATCGACAGGCAAGAACTCAGGACACACTGTTCCTAGGAACGCTTCCTGAGAAATCGATTCGAGAAGGAGCTTCAGAAACCTACGTGACCAGGGGACAGACAGCTCCCGGAGGAACAGAAACCGAAGGAGGAGAAGCCAAGAGGCTGGATCTGTAAGGGCCGTCCGTCCGTCCCTCTGATGTCACAGACACGGGGCAGCAACAAGGGGTGGGGGGAAGGGAGGAGCAGAAGGGCATGTGCAAAAATTTAAACTGTTTCCAAATGTGATCCAGGTGGTTACAGTACTTGTGCGGATATTCTGGGACTATCAGCTGCAGGTGATGAAGGTGTAAGTAGTGAGTGATTGCGGGATATTTGAATTCTATTATCTCCCTGTTCTGAAGAAGCAGGATTCTTGGTATGGAAAACGGGCGAGACAAGGTCAAAGGGGTTTAGTCCTGCGTTTGAACGGGATGTAACATATAAGCTGTAAGGTACTGCCTCTCTAAGAGATACAGTGTGTTTATTTGTAATTCCTAGCTCTGCTCCCCGAAAGGCCAATAAACAGCAGCCAGTCTGGAAGAAATGAGCATCCCTCACACCCAGATTTTGTTCTGGGGACACAGGGGGCTCTGCGAGAGATGGCTGGCTCGAGATCTGGGCTGGGACGGGCACGACGCGAGCCTGAGGTGCCTCGTCACAGCAGACTGGTCGCCGTGAAGCCAGCCGGAAGGGGCTCCTGTGGCCGAACGTGGGATGACCTGAGCTTTGACAGAGAAACCGACTGCAAAGGACTGAAACCCGACACATTCACAGTGATGTATGCATTTGTAGATCCACGAGCCGGTCACCTTTGGAGGGTGACAGGGATATACAGGACCCACAGAAGGAAAGAATCACGTATGAATTCCACCACTGGGGAGCAAAATGCCAGATGAAGGACGTTTCTGTGTGTTAGTTTTATGGCCAATAAATGAAAACAAGAAATGACAGAATGAGAGCATCACTGTTTTGTGACCCCTAAAGAATGAACGAATGAACACTGAAGCATCAGTCGTTGGCTGCTAACCCACCAAAGGAGACACAAGCCAACATGGGTCCCTGATGGAATAATTCAACACCACGTAGAGTCAGCAAAGACACCGAACCCGGGTCTGACCCAGGGCCAGGACCTAGCTGCCAAGCTGCAGGAAATACGGGAGCCAAGAACATGCTGGCTTGCACCTGAGCATGGGGCTGGGTAGCATCTGGACCGTGGGGCTTCTGCAGAGTCAAACCAGGTCTTCAGTCGATAAATTACAAAGAGGAGGAGAGGGGGAGCCTGTGGATTAAAAGAGACTCTGAAAACATATCAGATTTAAAGCAAACTGGCAGACTAACCTGATGTGCTGGGGTGCTGCACTGGGCGCTCAAACCGGGGGCAGTGGAAGACATGACTACAGGGGTCAGGGGCAGAGGCTGCCGCTGGGAGAGCGGAGGATGTGCTGGGGACGGGGAATGCAAAGGGACGCCTGGGGCACCCGGCCAAGGTCTATTTTCTGACCTGGCTGGAGGTTACCAGGGTGTCTGCTTTGTAAGAACAGAGTGTCCCCGTGAGCACAGAGCCAAGGGAGGCCTCTGTGTGCTTACCTGGGGGGTAGACCAAAGCCACATGGTCCCCGATGCTCAGTCTTGCCTTCTCCATCAGGGCGGCGGCCACCCTCTCTGCCCTTTTGTGCAGCTGGACACAGGTTGCAGTGCTGGTAACGGTGCCCTAGGAAAGTGGTCCGGGGATCAGCACGGAGCTGGGGGGTGGGGTCCACTCCTTGGGCACCTGTGTGCACACTGCGCATATCTTGTGCCCGGAACTCCTGTGGTTAGGGCCCGGGGCCAGTGCCAGTCCTAGAGACACACCTGTGGTCTTTCCTAGTCGTCTGTATCTCAGGGAGAATTCCCAAAGGCGGCTCTTTCTCCAGCAGGGAAGGGACAAGCCATGCAGTGTCCCAGAGAGCCCAGAGCGGTGGGCACGCTCTGTCCAGGATTGTCAGGGGCAGCCATTAAAGAAAACTCCGGAGGGCACCCGGATGGCTCAGTCGGTTAGCTGTCTGACTCTTGATTTCAGCACAGGTCACAATCTCCATGTCGTGAGATCGAGTCCCACATAGGGCTCCACACTTGCTTAAGGTGCTCTCTCTCCCTCTGACCCTCCCCCAACTCGCTCGTGTGAGCTCGCTTTCTCTCTCTCTTTCTAAAAACATTTTAAAAATAAATTAACTAAATTTAATTAAATTAAAAAAGAAAACTCTTTTGGCCTTTCTGATAAAATATCTTAACTATAACAACATTATAAAGAATAATATAATAAATATCCAGCGTCTCCTTACGTAAAAATATTCTGCCACATAATGTTTAAATTTGTTTTCTAAAACAAATCATCACCACTCTGCAAACCACCCTTAATTCATACTCTCCTTCCCCAGAAACAACCTTTATCCTGAATATAAATACACATAATAATGAGCGCTAAATAAACAAACACCCATAAGCTATACGGTGGGTCGTGCATGTGTAAACGCCCTCTCGCCCCCGCCGGCAGGACTGCACACTCTGCAGCCTGCCCTCCAGGAGCGCACAGGCTCGCCTCGCCTCACCGCCAAGGACATCAGGACTGCAGACAACTCCCAGCGAAGGCCTCCTCCTCTCGGCTGACCAGAGTCGGGCAGGCCTCAGAGCTCTTTTAGTCCTTCTTAAGGAAATTAAAATGCAGCTCCTTCTAAACATAATGCCCCAGAACAGACCAGCCTAATGTCAGAGCCCCTCCCTTCTCCACAACGTAGGCCAACGCGCTTGTCCGCAGAGCCGGGCACAAAGGCCCGCAGGGTGCGTGCAAGGGAGCTAGGCTTGCTTGGCCCGAGCACAGCTGAGGTGTGGAACATCAGGGCCAGGCAGAGCCTGCCAGTCCCCTTGGACAGCCACCTACACGGACACAGGCCTCCTCCAAGGTCGAAGGCCAGCATGTCCTCAGGGACCTACGGACAATTCAAAACCGAAGAAGGCTGACAGATAAAAAGAAAGGCGAAGTTTTACCAGTGACTTTGAGGCATGTCAGGAACGGATTTGGAAAAGGCCAGGCCCAGTCTTCTCCGGGCTCCTCCTGAGCTCCCTCCTGGCTTTAAAGACAGTCTGCCTCTCCACACGTGCCTGGTGGGCACCTCTGTGCGGCCCCCGCCCCAGGGCCCCTCCTCTCTGAGCTGCCACTCCACACTCACCCTCCTGCAACCCACAGGAGCCACTCAGAACCACGAACCACATCACGTGCCCACAGCTCAGTCCCACGCAGGCTTCCGGCCACACCGTCTGGTAACGGCCAGCCCCCGGCCCTGCTGCCTCGGAGCCCTCGGTACTCGGGGCCATACCCCTGCTGCTCTCATCTGCGGGTTTCCATCATGAGCTCATTTTACCTTGGCCACTTGTTAATTATTGGCTATCTCCATGCTTTAGAACTCAATCAGTGATAAAACAAATGTTTTCTGAACACCATTCTAGACCTGCGGATGCACAGTGAATGGAGAAAGTAAAGTCTCTTTTACAGACTAGTTTTCTAGCAGAGAAGACTTACTTCAAGCGTCCCAAGGGCAGGATGGTTTCTCTCTTACTTAACACCCAGAACCCAACAGGTATCAATAAATATGTTTTGAATGAAGAAACAGTGGGCAGTAATGAGCAGAAACAAGAGCTAGACCAGTGTTTTCTAAGGCCACAGTGACCTGCCCTTTACGGCGTCCAAGTGCAAATGTTCTCATGGCCTGTGTGATGATGCACTGGAGTGAGGAGGATTTTTACTGTTATTTAGCTTGTCATGGTTCTAAATTTTATCTGCTGGCCCAAAGTTGGATGTGAGGGGTATAGCACCTCCTTTCTACCCTAAGAACTCCTGGTACAGTGTAGTCTCATTGAAAGGGTAGCCAAAACCATGACAGTGAATTCCTGAATCTACATCAGGATCAGGGCAGTAGACAGCATTGAAATATTAAAGCTATACACAAAAAGTCTAAATTCCTAATTTTTACAAAATAAACATTTCCTTTTAGCTTACTTAGAAGTCTTTATGAGCGTACTGTTCTTGATTGAGAATTTTCCTGCCGGATACTAGCTGGACAGAAAGGTCACCGCCTGAACAAGGGGACTGCAGAGTTCCGCAGGCAGGAGACAGCAGGGGGGAGGCTGGGCGGGGCGGGGCTCTGGGGCAGGGACTGGGCCTCACCTTGGCGTTGAGCAGCAGGAACAGCGGGTGGTCGGGAGTGGTGTGTGCTCGCCACTGCAGCACGTCCGGCAGGAACAGGAACTGCGCAGACAGGCCCCTCAGTCCGCAGTCTCGCCGAGGGGCACCCTCCTTGCGCCCCTGGGCACCGCCGTTACCTTTCTGGCCTGGTCGCTGTCCTCCAGGTGCGCCAGCTCCCTCCCGGAGGCCTGTGCGATCCTCTTCCCCGCAACCAGGTTCCCCACGATCATGGAGGCTGGCCCCACCTCTGGAAAACGGGGATTCTGAGTGAGCAGGTGGCAGCTCGGGGACGGGACCGTCCTGTGGCTTTACGGCCAGAACACTCTCTATCTGGGGAGGCGTTTTCCTCTTCCCGAAGGTGCTGGCGCTCAGGAAACCAGCGGTAAGGGGCATGGTGAGCGACGAAGAGAATCTCTCTCACACACAAGCAACGCCAGACGGAGACACTCGCCATCCGCCGTGTACCTGGGGTACGACTGGACCTCAGCCGCAGCCACGCGCTCAATACACTGCGCTGTTTTACTGCATTTCACACATAAAACAGGAAATTGAATCTCCCTGAGTAAATGTATTTCATTTAATGATATCTCTGCGTTCAATAATCAGTGAAAGGAAAATTAGCATTTACTAAAAATTTACATAACCAAGGGAACAAAAATAACAGTCAAACCTGTCTCTAAAATTAAGTTTTCAAATGTGTGACTCAGGGGAGAGTCAGGTGTCAGCAGCTCCAGGCTGTGGCAGAGCACGGGGCCACGGGGAGCGGCATGGCCCCCAGCACCGCAGCGTGTCTTTCGATCCCCGAGCTCCACGTCCGCTCTCAGGCCTCACCTCTACTGCCAGGGAGCCAGCCTGTCGCTTTCCGAGCCTCAGAAGCCACGCTTGCATTCAGTCCCTGAGATGGGTCCCCACAGGCAGGTGAGAACCCCACACGGGTGACACGGTAAAGTTTTCTCATCTGTGGCGTGGTTCCAGGGAGGCAGGAGGCGGTAACTGCCCTGATGCAGGCCTGGCTCTTAACCCCAGCCCCACAGGTGCAGGCCCCACGAGGGCTGTACCATTTAACCACGAGTGTGGCTGCCACCAACATCGAGACTGAACAGACAGCTATTGCTACATAGGACCAACCTGGTTGTTTCTGGCGAGGTTTGGGAAGGTTGGTGACACAGGTGTGAGGGCACATCAGTACGTTACATGGGTGCAGCGTCCCCTCCAGGAAACGCTGCTTGGTTTCAGAAATGTGAATCCCTCCAAGAGGAGCCTTGGGCAAGGTGTTGGCAGGAACCAGCGCCAGACAGTACACGCCCACCTGGTGGATGCTGTCGACGGCCTGGAAGGGACAACACGAGACGGAGGGGCTGAGACCCGGCGTGTGACACAGCTGCCGGGGAGCTGACCCGAGCGGCTGGGAGCTGGGAGTGGCACCGGGTGAGATCAAGGAGACATTCTGTTCAACAAGAAAACACGGAGAGATGTGTGCACGCGTCTCATTTAACACACACGCATACCGTGTGCATGTGCACACACACAGAAACCTGAAACCGCGTATATTAAAGAAAGGAAAGTTAGATAAGCCAGTGCAGCTGCGGGGGCAGAAACTGGACTTCTGTCAATTCATCTTGCATTCAGCTTTGACTTTGGAGACATGTATATATTTTACATCCAAAAAACCTGAAATTTTAGAAAGCGTTCCCTAACAATTGAAAGCGAAATAAAAGAAATAAACTCGGCTGAACTGGACTTAGGTTGGCGGCAAAGTCCCAGAGAGAGAAGCTACTTAACGTTCCTTTAAACACGGTTAATTTGATTAGTCCGCCCCTGATGAGATATGCCCTGTGGGCAAAAGAAGTGCAAAAAAATTAGCTGCTCTCAGAAATCTCACATTTCAGAGGTAGTGTGGAGACCGTTGTTCTGAGACTATGGTGTGTAGCGTGGCTTGAGGCAGATGAGGGATTCTGGTGGGAGCAGTTGATGTCTGCAATTTTTCAGTGTGGGAGCAAGGAGATCGATGAGTTAAATAAAAACTCTGTGGTCTAGAATTTGAGCTGGAACCAACAGCATGAACTCATGATGTAGGTAGTCTTACAGACACACATCATGTCCCACTCTGTCCACTGAAGAAAGCCCAGACACAGTGAGGAAGCCAGCAACATCAGGTGCCCAGATGGTGGTCCCCAATGCCATTTCCCCTAGGAAGTAGCAGGGTCTCTAGGGTCCAGGCCATGACAGGTCTAGGATGCAAAACACACTGCCTTCCCCCAAGCATCTGAGTTTCCTCGCCTCTGCTTTGGCCTCAAAGAATTCCAAGGGTACATGAGAAGGACATAAGAGCCAACCTGAAGGGGCTCCCACTGACCACTGAAAAATAAAAAAAACTATAATAGACTGAATCACATCAAGTATGTTTGCATCCACTAGTTCTTAGTGAAACAAATAAACAAAACTCAGTGGTCACTTGAAGAGGATTCTAAGAAACCACCTCACTACTCTGAAATCAATCCTTGGTCTTGTTTTCCTGCACAGCCTGCCTCCAGGCCCCTGGGTGGCTGAGGAGGACATGGCGCTCTCCAGAGGAGAAACTCCTAAGGCTGCTCTGGTGAGCCTTGGCAAGCAGGGTAGCTCCGCTGGGAACTCCCGACAGACCAGCGACCTCAGGAGTGCTGAATGGCACAGAGGCACCAGAATCACATGCTACCTTCCAGGAGGAAGTTTTGCCAGAAAACTGAGCCTGAGTCTGATCCAACGGCAACGTCCAGGGTGACTGCAGGGGACAGACGGCTGTATTAGATAACAGCTCAGAGGCACAATCATCAGAGCTCAGGCTAAAGAAACACCCTGCACAAACCACTTATTTTTGTGCACAAACTAACCACAGGAAAACTATGACAGAGGAAGAATCTACAGATTTAAAAAGACTTAGGGACCTTGTCCCCACCAAGTACTTTTTTTTTTTTTTTAGTTCATTTTGATCCTGAATCTAACAAACAAACTAAACTAAACATTAGATAATCAGGGAAGTCTGAATAGTGACCAGATATTTAATTACAACAAGAAATTACTGTTAGGATAAAAACTCTGAACACAGCAGGTATAGAGGGAACATACCTCAATGTAAGGAAGACCATATTTGACAAACCCACAGCTAACACCATTCTCAACGGTAAAAAGCTGAGAACTTTCCCCCTAAGATCAGGAATAAGACAGGGACACCCACTCTTACCACTGCTACTCAACACTGAACTGGAAGTCTTAGCCACAGCAATAAGGCAAGAAAAAGAAATAAAGGTATCCAAACTGGAAAGGCAGAAGTAAAACCATCACTATTTACAGATGACATGATCTTATATATAGAAAACCCTTAAGACTCCACCAGAAACTCTTAGAACTGACAAATACATGCAGTAAAATCACAGGAAACATCTGTCGTGTCTCCGTACACTAGTCTAATGAATGAACCATCAGAAGGAGAAATTAAGAAAACCATTCCATTTACAATTGCACCAAAAATAATAAAATAAAATAAATTTAACCAAGGAGGTGAAAACCTATATACTAAAAACTATGACATTGATGAAAGAAATTGAAGACACAAAGAAATAGAAAGACATTCCATGCTCATGGATTGGAAGAATTAATATTATTAAAATGTCCACTCTACCCAAAGTAATCTACAGATTCAATGCAATCCCTGATTCCAATGGCATTTTTCACAGAACTAAAGCAAATTATCCTAAAATTTGTACGGAACCAAAAAAAGACCTTAAGCAGGCAAAGCAAATTTAAGGAACAACAAAGTTGGAGGAATCACACTTCATGATTTTGAATTACATTTCAAAGCTTTAGTAACCAAAATAGTATGGTATTAGCATAAACACAGACATACAGATCAACGGAATACAACAGAGAGCCCAGAAATAAACCCAAGCACATATTTTTTGATTAATTTGTGACAAAGGAGGCAAGAATATACCACAGGGAAAGGATGGTCTTCAATAAACGGTTCTGGGAAAACTGGACAGCTACATGCAAAAGAATGAAGCTGGACCACTTCTCAGAGCATCCACAAAAATAAAATCAAAATTGGTTAGAGACTTGAACATGAGACCTGAAACCATGAAACTCCTAGAAGAAAACATAGGTGTTAAGCTCCCTGACACAGGTCTTGTTGACGATTTTATGGATTGGGCACCAAAAGCAAAAGCAATGAAAGCAAACACAAGTGGGACTACATCAAACAAAAAAGCTTCTTCAGAGCAGAGGAAACCATCAACAAAATGAAAAGACAACCTACTGAGTGGGAGTAAATATTTGCAAATCACATATCTGATAAGGGGTTAATATCCAAAATATATAAAGAACTCACACAACTCAATGCCAAAAACAAGCAATCCAATTAAAAAATGGGCAGAGGATCCAAATAGGCATTTTTCCAAAGAAGGCATACAGATGTTCAACAGGTACGTGAAAAGGTGCTCAACATTGTAATCATCAGGAAAATGCAAATTTTTAAAAACGAGGGATCGCCTCACCCCTGTCAGCATGGCTAAGATCAACAGCACGAGAAACAACAGGTGTTGGCGAGGATGTGGAGAAAAAGGAACCCTCCGCACTGTCGGTGGGAGCCCAGCTGGTGCAGCCAGGGTGGAAAACAGTACGGAGGCTCCTCAAAAAATTAAAAATAGAGCTACACTACGATCCCGCAATTGTGCTACTAGGTATTTACCCAAAAAAACCAAAAGCACTAATTTGAAAAGATGAATGCACCTCTATGTTTATCGTAGCATTATTTACAATAGCCAAGCTATGGAAGCAGCCCGCGTGTCCACGGACCGACGAAGGATAAAGATGCGGTGTGTACACCACGGATTATTACACGGCCATAAAGAAGAAGGAGATCTTGCCATTTGTGACAACATGGATGGGCCTCGAGGGTATGATGCTGAGCAAGTCAGTCAGTCAGAGGAAAACACGTCCCACATGATCTCACTTACACGTGAAACCTGGAAACTGAGCGGACAGATTCGGGGAACAGACCGGTGGTTGCCAGAGTGGGGGTGGGGGCGGACGGAACGGGAGAAGGTGTCCGAGGGTACGAACCTCCAGCTACAAAACAGAGTCTGGGGTTGTAGTGCACAGCACGGCGACTAGACATAAAAATGCTGTATTGTACGTGTGGACGCTGCTGAGACCGGAGATCTGAAAAGTTCTCAATCACAAGAAAAAAATGTGTAATTATGTCTGGTGATGAATGTCTACTAGACTTATTGTGGTGATCACTTCACAGTACATGTAACATCAAATCATTACATTGTATTCCTGAAATTAGTATTCGACGTCACGTCTATCTCAGTTCTTAAAAAATAAGTAAATTATTGTTAATTCTTAGAGATGTGATAACAGTATTCCTTTTTTAAAGAAATAAACTCTTTACAGATAAAATGTGATGTCTGGCATTTGCTTCAAAACACTCCTGAGGGAGAAGCGGGGAGGCCAGGTAGGGACCCAGTCAGGACCTGGACAGGTAACTGTTGACCAGGGTGATGGGAACATGGGGTCATGATGATGCAGTCTTTGGATGTTGGTGAGGTTGGTGGGGTCTGGAGCCGATGGCCAAGAAAGAATTCTTGAGTCATCTCCAGTGCAAAAAAGGTGGTTTTATTAAAGCTGAGGAGGGGGGAGGACCCTGTGGGCAGAAAGAGCTGCTGCTCCAGGGTTGTGAGGGGTGGCTGACTATGTACCTTCAAGCTGGGTATGTGAAGACAAGGAGGTGTCCAAAAGGACTTTGATCTGCTCAAGAGGACTCGCAGGCTCCTGGAGGCCTGGCTATTGTCACGCTAACGTTGTGTTTCCCTGGAGCAAGGCATCAACATTAAGATTGGGAGTTTCCGGGAGGAATGTTAGCCCGCCTCAGGTCCTCGGTCCTCCTCAACAGATTGCAGGTTATAAGGACCTTTAATTTTATCTACGTTCCCTTTTTCCTTTGTTTCTCACATCAATTATACTCTTCTTTTTGTTGTGTTAGAAACATTCCATAGTAAAACATCACACATTTTATTAAAAATAGATGTTGTGAGATACTCGTGGGAAAACAGTGCTGGGAAGCTCAGGGTTGCCTGGCGGCCCTGACGCGGACGGCTCCCGCCTGCTTCTACCAGCTTCCTTTCTCGGTGCCCGTGCAGCTTCACACCACGCCTCACAGCCGGCCTGCAGACGGCGGGACACCGGCGGAAATCCACCCAAAGCTCTGGACACCGCTGCCCACAGCAGCTTTATTCGTAAGAGTCGGAAACTAGCAACCCAGACGTCCACCAAGACGTGAACAGACAAGAAGCCCAACTCGGCACGACGACACAGGCTCTCAAAACCACGCCGAGGGAAGGGAGCCGGACAGAGAGGCGACATTGTGCGAGTCCCTTTACCTAGAGCGTCTGTGGTGGAAAAGGAGACGCGCCACACCGCTCGTGCGTGTGGACACGCAGCCGGCCAGCGGCTCTCGGGCTGGGGGACACGGGACAACCCACTGGCGCACGTACTCTGCGTCTTAACGACCGTGGCGCACTGATTCCTTGGGTGCACTGCTGCCCGAACTCGCCGCCTGCACACCCACAGATGGGCTCGTTCTACACGTAAATCGCATCCCAGCAACTGAAACCCCTCACTGGACAGTACCTGCAAGGTTCGTGCACTTCACTGAATGTAAATTTTACTCCCTTTCCCCCCAAAATAGTGCGCTGGACTCTAGCTCAGTATTTAAAGAAACGAGTGCCGCCGTGCGGTGCCGGGGAAGGGGGTGCCACACAGCGTGCCGGAGGAGTGGGCAGAGGGACACGTGCGTGACGAGCAAGTGTGATGACGTGCCAACCACCGTGAACCTGAAGACTGGCTATTAGCAGCTCTCTGCGCCAGGCCTTCCACGTCACTCTACCTTTGACGTTTTCACAACAGAACGGCGGAAACCAGCACCAGTGCAGTGACATACATGCTCGTAGCTCCCCCAGGGCCCCTGGCCGTGGCCTGGTCCAAATCTAAGTAATGGTCTCAACTGATATCACCCTAATTGACAGGAGTTACGGGACTGCTGTTTTAGGGCACTCTAACCCTCGCATGGAATTACAGTTTCAAAATGCTGTTCCCTCATCCTTACGAGGCCCGGATTTCTTTAGCGCCACTGTGTGCAGGCAGCACAGGGTGGAGGAGGCCACGACTCTCGGTAAGTCAACTCCGTGATCACGTGTGGGGCGACGGGACACGTGGCCTGCTCGGCACTGGGCTGGAGGCGGGCAGGCAGGCAGGGCTCCGAAGGAGGGGCATGTGCACTGGGATGCGTCAGAACCACTCTCCCGGAGACAGAGGCCAGGAAGGCGGCCAGCCGCCCGGGCCCACCTGCAGCACGCGGCTCATCCACTGGAAGCTGTCCTCCTCGGAGGCGTCGGGCCGCTGCTCGGCCACAAGCACGATCCGGTCATCGTGCAGAACCGTCACGGAGAACACCGCGATCCTGGGGGAAGACGAGGACAAAAATGACCACCCCGCAGAGGACACCAAAGAGGACACGGACGCTTCCTCTCCCTTGAAATGGAGGGTCCAGACGCGCTCGTGTTGAAAGGGCGATCTAACAATGGGCTGCTTGTTGAGAACTGGAAACGTGACCAGTCCCTCGTCTCCTACAGTACAGCTAAAATAAGTGCCAATTCGCTAAAACAAAGAGGACTTCGGTGCAAAGCAAAGCAAGCAGGCACAGATCTTAAAAGAAAATTTCCCTTAATTATAATGTTAAGGCACGTGATACATTTCTTTGTGCAAAAATCTTTGTCTAGAAGTACTATCAGCTGTATTTTTTACTCTAACTGATTAAACCTCTTTCGCTAATGTGGTAACGTCCTGTGTTTTCTGTGGTGTAACGGGACTTGTTTCTCCCGTCTCGCCTTAGGAGTTCTGGCGCTTTCCCTTGCTCTGTATTTACTGCCGTTTGCCTCTTACATTTGGAGCTGGTTTTTTCCCTGTGAGACAAGAAGCTGGTCTCCCCATCAAGCCCAGCATACCTCCTGCTCCAGCCATTGTGGACATGCTTGCTTTCTCTTGTTCTCCCCTCCGGCAGGTGCGTGCATAGGTGTGCCCACGCACACACACACACACACACACACACACACACACACACACTTTACCCAGCACTAAACTTCCCTTGCGTTCATACATCTTGAATGTGTCTCTCTTAGTATCTCATCTGAAGATGTTTTCACCAGAAGGGTCTTTTTGTAACAAAACTTCTGAAACTTATGTACCCAAGAATATTTTTATTACAACTGCACAATTAAGTGACAATTGGGATGAACATAAAATCTAAGTTAAAAATTCCTTTTAATAATTTAAAAACATCATTGCACTGCCACCCTCTCGAGCTGGCCCCAGCGCTGGGGAGTCTCACGGCCTGCGCTTGATCCCGGTGTCGGGCCCTTCTCGAGTCCCGCAAACCCAGCTTCGTGCTGCTCAGATGTTGCCCTCCCCTCCAGGCTGGGCCGCCCCACTGCCGGGTCTGCTGTTTAGATGCCCTTCCTCTCTCCCCGTCTCTCTTGGTTTTTTAAAGTTTCTTATTTTTTCTTACTTTTTTGACCTCCTCTGGAGTACTTCCTTAATCTGACTTTCCAGCTCCTCACTTCCTTCTCTAGCCGTGTCTATCCTGCTATTTATTCCACCTATTGTGTTTGTGTTTAAGAACAGAGAACTCATTTCGTGTGTGTTGAAATATTCCTGGATGTGCTGCTTCTGCTAGCGTACGCACTCCACCGGCTGCGGCTCTAGTTCTTTCTATCTTTTCTTTTTGAGAGCAAGTGAGTGAGTACAGCAGGGACAGGCAGAGGGTGAGTGAGAGTCTTAAGCGGGCTCCATGCCCAGCATGGAACCGGATGCGGGGCTCAATCTCATGACGCTGAGATCGTGACCTGAGCTGGACTCTGAAATCAAGAGTCAGACACTTAACTGACTGAGCCACCCAGGCGCCCCTGTGGCTCTATTTCCAGGTGGCTGTGGTGGTGGGGACAGGCAGGCACCCCACCCAGTGGCAGAAGCAATCACCCACACCCCCAGTAATTGCTCACGGCGGCATTGCCTCGTCAGCTGCCTGCTCAGCCGTCAGCGCCCGGGGCCTCCCTAAGCCACTCAGAAGCAGGTGTCGCCACCCTGATATTATCCTCACAGACACCCGCACCAACAGTGTCCCGTTTCTGCTGTGAGGGCAGGTCATGATGTCCTGGTAGCCCCCGTTCAGGCATCCACACAGGCCCGCCCCGCTGGTTTCTCCTTGGTGGTAACCCCGTCATCCTGACCTACGAGAAGGGCCAGCAGCACCCACCATCTGGCAGAATTCCCTAATAATCTCTTTAAGGAATATTCAAAGGCAGGGTCTGCCCAGGCTCAGAGGTACCCTAGTTTGACTAATAAAAGCACCCCCTTGAGAAGAAGAAAATTTAAAACTGCAGCCAGTTGAGTAGGCCAGCTGGGAGAAAGGGCTGCTTCCTTCAGGGTGAAAAGCCCAGGAGCCGAACAGAGCCGGACCCGGCTTCCCTCTTCACGCCCAGTAAACCGCCCAGGTCACAAAGTCTTGCCTAACACATTCCGAAAACTGGAATAGATGCTCATCCCAGGAGGGGGTAGGACCCTCCGTGTGTCTCTCTAACCCTCAGTAGAAAAGAGAATTGACCTTTGGTGGTTCAGAGAAACTGGTCCTTGACGGTTTGAACCCGCATGTGTGAGGTTCTAGGGTGCTGAGCCCTGTGTGCAGTGAGGACACTAACGGGCTCCTGGCTGCAAACACCGTCCTTTTCTTCGTGAAGATTTTCTGATGAACAGGAATTTTTGGGTTTTGTGTATTCCGATCACTGGCTTTGCTTCTAGTGCAGACAGATTCTCAGACTTCAAGTAGAGAAGGGACCTAGAGCCACAGCACAGGGGCCCGCAGCGCATCACCTGCCTCTGTAGACAAACTTCATGGGCTCCACGGCCAGCGCGGTGGCCACGAGGTCGTCCGCATTGTGTCTACGAACTCCAACCACCATCAGCCCATCCAGCTTGCCCACGACAAAGACCAGGTTATCCTGGAAGCAAGGACACAGGTCAGGACTCAGGACACGCAGGCAGGCCCTGTGGGTCAGGTAGCTGAGAGCTGCTACAGTCAGCTGATGGCATACGGAAACCAAGGGGCACAGACAGGGTCCGGCATCCTGGTGGGCTGGGGTGGGGACAAGGGGACATGGGGGGAGGTGTGGGGGGAGGGGGGTGGGGGGCACAGGGTCCTGCATCCTGGTGGGCTGGGGTGGGGACAAGGGGACATCCGGGGAGGGGGCGGGGGGGGCAGCACAGGAAAGGTGAAGTTGTACAGGACTCAGGCAGAGCTCCCAAAGTCAGCAGCAGGGACCTCCTGGGCTGACAGCACTGTGTCGTGGGTGCTGTCCTGTGGACTGTGGGACGTGGAGAGCATCCCTGGCCCCTAGATCTGCACTGGATGTGGGCAGCATCCCCTCCCCTGAGGTGTGGGCCTGTCTGGAGGCCCCAGTCTTGGCAGCAGGATATACTCACAGGCCCGATGAAGCCCAGCAGCCCCGTTCTGGTGAAAGGCCTGTCAGACACGGGCACACCTCCTGCCGTGACAGGGACAGTCTGCACAGAGCAGAGAGGGGAACGGTTAAGCTGTGCTCTATGGACAGTTGACCAGTTGGCCAGGTGCAGGCCAGGGTGCAGCTCCCCAGATGAGGCTATCACCCAGGGATCCCCGGTGGAGTGGGCAGTCTGCACTCTGCACACTCGGGCATGCACTGTGCTGGCTTCCTGGGCTGACCTTGATGCCCAGCAGGGCTGGGGAGCCGGTGCGCCTTGCCTGCTGCACGCCACTGACGCTTGTGGAAACTCTCTTCAACGTAAAGGGCAGGAAAAGGTACAAACCTCAAAGACACTCTTCGTGATTCCAAGTAGTCCATAGTAGGCCGTGCCAGTGGTGCTGGAGCTGACGCAGATCTCTCCAACCTCATCCGTTTTACAGAGATAAGGGGTACCGTCTACCTTCACAACACAAACGTCAGCTAGAAAGAGAAAAAGCCCTCGAAATCATACACAAGAAACACACGTAAATGGGTCACATTCACAAAGATCTACTTGTAGCTGCATCTGCAGATACAGAAACAAAACATCACACACGCAGCGTGCTCTCACGGCGAATCGGAGGACGTGCATACTACACGCTCTCTCCAGGCGTGGGTCTTTCTGCTTCCCACGTAGGATGTAACCAAAGCACAACGCGTCCTGCACACAGCCCAGGCCAACAGGACACTTGCTCTCTCGTGGACAGATTCTGTGCCCCCTCGTGTCACGGGAGATGCCGGCCGAGCCCTGTCCCGTGCCGTAGCCCCACGCAGCCCCGTAGCCTTGGTGTGGCCCTGTCCACAGCCCAGTCACCTCCGGTGCGGTTGTCACGAAGGTGCTCCCCACGGGACGATCCTGCCTGCTGCCCACTCTGGGCATGCCGGACCTTGCCTGTCGGGTCACTGCAGGCCACCCAGCCCTGCCACAGAGCAGGCATCCCAAACCAGCCTCCAACAGAAGAGCGAAATGCACACCGGAATGTGCAGTGACCGTTAAGGGAAACGCGGTCACCCAGTGAAGAATTAAGCCTGTGGTCACCTGGGCATGGCCCTTCCTTTGACTCTTGAGTGCTCTCTAACACATTCTCATCTCCAACGAGGACAAGGAAGGGGCGCTCATTCACTTGTTTCTGTTCATTCACAAGTCAGAACACAGACTCAGCAGAGACAATGCTGGAGGGGGACGCAGGTCACAGGCAGATACTCCCACATGCTTGCATTTCTGGCAGGGACCCTGACCTAAATCACAAAAGGCCACAAACCCCTTGGGGCGAACACACTGAAAGGTTAGGTCTTTGCTGGAAACAAGACACCATCAGCCTTCAACAAGTCAGTCAGCTCGGCAATGGTCACGACTAACAAATGCGGACCTGGGGAGCATTGTGAACACAGACAGACACACACAGACACACGCATGGGGGGGCACTGTGCACACACACACACGCATGTACACACACACCCCTAAAGGAGCACTGTGCACGCACACACACACACACACACGTACACACCCCCCTAAAGAAGCACTGTGCATGCACACACACACACACGCACACACACGCATGTACACACACCCCTAAAGGAGCACTGTGCACACACACACACGCACACACACACGCATGTACACACACCCCTAAAGGAGCACTGTGCACGCACACACACACGCACACACACGCATGTACACACACACCCAAAGGAGCACTGTGCACACACACACACACACGCGCAGACACGTGCACTGTGCACGCACACACACGCATGTACACACACCCCTAAAGGAGCACTGTGTACGCACACACACGCATGTACACACACCCCTAAAGGAGCACTGTGTACGCACACACACGCATGTACACACACCCCTAAAGGGCACACACACACGCACACACACGCATGTACACACACACCCCTACACAAACACCGTGAACGCCCCCGCACACGCACACACACGCATGTACACACACCCCTAAAGGAGCACTGTGCACGCACACACACGCATGTACACACACCCCTAAAGGAGCACTGTGTACGCACACACACGCACACACACGCATGTACACACACACCCCCCAAAGGAGCACTGTGCACACTCACACGCACGCACGCACACACACATGCATGTAGGGTGGGTCACGACAGCTGCCCATAAATCTCAGAAGGGCCCGCATGGCGAGGAGGAAGCGGAGCAGCTGGGGGGTCGCCACAGTGAGGGGCAAATGCAGAGCAGCATGCACAGAGCATCCCCCGCTCTCAACTGTCACTGCGTCTCCCGGGCCAGGCTCGGGTCTCCATTTCCCTATGTGACACTCCGCAGGGGAATCACAGGCAGGCCACCCCATCGCCCTCTTCTCGTGGCACTGCCACGGGCCCGGCATTCAGGTCCAGGGCGCCCCAGGGGCAGGAAGACGCACATAGGAATTTCTTGCAACCTTCAGAGTCATGCTCCTGACCTAACACACCCTTGCTACCCCCGGCTGGTGGCAGCCGGTCATCAGGCTGTCTGCAGACCTGGCGTGCTGTGAGCTGATCAACACCTGCATGTGTGCAACGTGATGCCCGTGCCCGACATGTGGTCGGTGCGTCAGTTCCCAGACCCTGGAGAAGCACACAGACTGCTCAGAGGCCACCGACAGACCCTCGTCATTTTGCTCAACCCTAAATTTAATACAGAGGCAGGCAAAACACTGAAAAAAATCACATTATAAATTAAAATCCAATTTACATGGAAAAACACTGTTAGGAAGCTTTTTACTTGTGTGCTTGCAGAGCACTCCCACGAAGCCCGGAGCCCTCTGGACTCCTGTTACGTCAAGCAGCTGCAGGACCGGACACACTCCAGCTCGTCCCTTACCTCCCGGCAGCGCCTGGCCAACGTCCTGAACGGTAAGAACGGACAACTTTTCTTCGGTATCTACTCTGATCACACCAAAACTGAGACCGTTCATCGACAGGACAGCTTTTCTTGGTGGAGGTCCTCCCAGGTCTGGCGGCCTAGAAGACAAAGGCGGACACACTGATGAGGGGACAGAGTCCATGGGGGAGGGATCTGTGCCCAGCCTGCCTGCAGGACGATGCTGCCCAAAGCCTCTGCTCTGCACCGCGCTCCGTGAGGACACCGGCCGTGCGGCTGGCCATGGGGGACAGGCCTCCTGAAGGTGCCGCGGCATCTCACCCCGCCCGGAGGCATCCGGTGGGCCTGTGGCCACAGTCTAAGTGACACTCTGTGACTTCCCCAGGAGGTCATAACGCTGACCAAGCTTCCACCTGGCTGTGCTGGGACATTTGCTGGGAGCCCTGGGCAGCAGGACAGGCCCCGAGGAAGCCCGGGGCAGTCCCCAACGCGTCCAGTCCAGAGACCAGAGATTGCAAGCCAGAACCGGCCAGTGGAGCCCTTCCCAAACTCCTGATGCATAATGCCAGACGCCACCAAGCGTGGGAGTGAGGTGCCCCACGGCCAGAGCAAAGGAGAGGAATACTTTATGGTTTGTGAAGGATAAAGATGTTCTTTCTCTTCTTAGTTATTTAATGTTAGGGTTATTTAATACTTGCACATACAGACTATTTACAAATATACTAATGTAACACAAGACCATACCATGACTGATTTTCTAACAATTGGGTTAAGGGCAGAAAATTAAGGCAGAGACATGCTCAACTGTGAGCACACCGCCCTCTACGCCAGGAGGGCACTCAGAGGCCGCTGCGGACAAGAGCCCTAGGGCAGGTGAGAGGTGGCCCAGGAAGGAGAAGATGGCCTGGGGAGCCACATGGGTATGTTAGGCGCAGGAAGGACGAGAGCCTGCCAGCTCCGAGGACTCCCGACCCCACCGTCCAAGCTGAGATGGGGGAGCACAGAGAGAATGCAGCTGTGAGAGCTGCGGGGGGCTTCCTCCGGAGGGGGTGGGGGCTGAGTGGTGGGCTAGGGTGCTTCTCCAGGACAGCCCGCAGGCACAGTCCCCCGTCCATGCTGCCGGGCACTGGAGATGCCAGGGCCCCGTTCGGGGCAGGGAAGAGCTCCAGGCTGTGATGCTTACGAAGGCCAAGGAGGAAGAGAAGCCCTCAGAGGGAAAACGAGCCCAGAGATCACAGCTCCGGGAGCCGCTGCCCAAGTCCCCGCACGGATCCAGGCTAGCGTGAGACACGCGGCCAGCAAGGGCGAGGGGCCCGGGGCTGCTCCCTCAGCACGCGCACACGCCTGGGAAACTGCACAGAGTGGAGCACTGCTTCGTGAGCTCTCGTGCTTGCAGACCGACCACGCTCGGCAGCATCGGTAGCAGGTGTGGGAGGAAGACGGAGCAAGCAAGCGACCGCCTCACCTGCGGACGGCGACCGTCAGCGCCTCGGGAGAACTGGCGCAAGGACAGATGACCTCGGGCCTCAGCCCTCTGGACTGGAAGACGTTGAGGAACGCATCGCAGGAGGAAATGGACCCTGCGTGAGACAGAGGGAGACGCGGGGTAACCGGAGGGCTGACGGGGACGGGCCTGACCCGACACACAGGCACACGAGCTCCAGGCCGTCGTGACATCAGGACACTTGTGGGGAGGGGTGGGGCTGCCTCCACGGAACACACGACGCGTCTTGAACCCCCAGCAGGTGAGAGTTGGACGTTTCTCAGGGAAGGCCTCTGTCTCGCCCCTGTGTTGCCTCTGAGCGCTAACGCGTCGCCAGCCCTGCCCTCGCCCCGTCTCCTCACAGGTCTGCTGCGTGAGCAGCATGTATGGGGCGAACTCCCTCATCACGAGGCCCAGGTGCACGAGAGCCCCTGCTGCTGGGAGCGCCTCAGGGCTGCGGGGTCGGCCAAGTAACCGCCCACAGGGGCAGCCTTCGCGCCATCCCCGGGCTGTCCCTGCTGCTCCCCTACTCGCCCCGGCCAGTCTGAGGTGCCACGGATACGGAAGCTTAGCTCCCAGGCAGGAGAGTGCGGCCTGCTCAGGGCTGCCCCATCAGGGCCCCAGGCTGTACCACAACCTCAGGGACCCTGCCGCAGCGAGGCTCACGGAAAAGGAGGGGTGCTGCGTCCCGCTCTTGCTGGGCACTGGCAGACAGCAGAGGACACACGAGACAACCCAGTGGTTCAGCGCCACAGGGAACCGGAGGGCATGCAGCGCGGCAGGACCTGATGTCTGTGTGGGACCGGGTCTGGGGAGGGCCTCCCGGTGGGAAAGCTTAGCGGCTAAGAGGGTGGAGCCCGGTGCCAGGGGAGGAGCTGCTGGCGGCTGGCAGAGTGGAGGATCTGCGGGGACGTGATGCAAGGACCGGGCACGTGACTGGGTTCAGGCACCCAGCCCTGGGTGTCTTGGAGGCAGGATGGAGGGACCCTCCAGGGCCCAGGTAGGGGTGGAGGCAGTAGACGGCAGGGTGCCCTCCTGAGCCGTGGGGGACCCAGGGGTGCAGGGCCGTCAGGGCCCTCCTCGCAGGGGACTAGATGAAAGGCCAGCCTCTGGCCCAGGGTGCTTCAGTGCAAACACAGCGGCACATAGCTGTTAAACCAACGCGAAAGCGACCTGGTCGAGGGTTTTGTGCTGCACGGAAAGCCCCACGGAGCCTCCCCAGGGAACGCCCTGTGGCAGGCCTCAGACAGCCGCCCACGAGCAGCCACGCTCAGACCCTACGCAGAGCCCAGGGCGCACAGCGGCATTCCAGGGGAAATCCCGGCAGGAGGTCAAGCCGCATCGCTGGGGCCACAGGGGCAAGGACACCGGGACAGGCCCCCAGTCCATAACCACATTCTGGGCATCTCTTAACGTATCTTCTGTCTGCAGTGTTAAAATCGCTTTTACATTCAGTGCCCTCAAGAGCATGCACGAGAGAGGCCAGTGAGTCCCCGTCGCAGCAGCACCTTGACCCCACAGCACTCTTTCTTAGCGCGTTGCGCTCGAACCTCTTCCTCTTCCCTCCCGAGTCAGGCCTGCGGGGCGAGGCCACGGCCACGGCCTCACGCGGCTGGGCTTACTCACAGGGGTTAGCGCCGTCGGCCACAATCAGCATGCGCAGTGAGCTGAGGCTGACGTCCCTCTGACCTCGCTGAGCTAGGAGAGACCAGTGCATGTCGCGGGACTTCACCAGCGCGGCCCGGGCTGCAGAGGGGGAGCACAGAAGTGCCCTGCGTCACGGGAAAGCGGCACCCCGGCACCTCACAGACACACCCGAGTCAACATGGGTCCCCAGGAAGAGTGAGTGTGAGGACAGACCCAGGGCCCAGCCTCGGGGGTTCACCAAGGTGCCCTCCAGCCCTGCTGGAACAGAGCCTGAGGGACGAGGAAGCCCTGCGTGACCGAGGCAGGGGGCAGGGAGGGCAAGGCCTCTGGGCAGCCCCATGGCCCTTTGTCTACACTCCTTCCTTCCTTAGAATCAACAGCTCCACCACGGGCGGCTTCAAAAGCCCCAACTTCAGATTAAAACCATCTCCACTATTAAGAACTGGGAGTATTGATGTGACTCTAAAGAAAATTTCAAGAGAATAAAATTAGTAGCCTATGGTGTTTGCCGCAGAGAACTGTCACAGGGCCATCCCCCACAAGGGCCGCCCAGGCCGTGCGCACAGGCCAAGCAGTGTCCACGACCGGTCACGGAGCACGCGGGCCGTCGGGGCTCCTCTGCTCCTCCCTGCAGTTCTGCATGTCGGCTTGACTACCTTCTTCGTCACCAAGGGTTAAATCAAAGTGACTTCTCGAAACCAGGGTGAACCAGATGATGGCGCTACTTCCCGTTACCTTTGTACGAACACACTTTCTGGATCCAGGACAGAGGGTTCGCCTTCATCAGTGCGTACGGGATGCTGATGACGTGCATCCTGTTCATGACGCTCTGTGGAAGAAACGGGGTGCTCAAGGGGCAGGCCTCGTGCGGGTGCATGCAGCAGAGGGCCACACCGCGCCAGAGAGGGCAGAGACAACGTCAACGCCCTTCTCATGATGACATGTCAGTTCAGACAAGGGTTAACTACGTCACCTACAAATAGGGTTTGGTGTCATCTACTGATACGAAGCGTTAGGGCCCCTCCACTCCAACAAGTAGGTCATTTAGCGTACGACACTCACTGTTAACACTCCATGCCACAGACCAGCATCCCTTTTGAAATCCAGCACATTTGTTAATGTCTCAGCTGAAAGTGGACAAAGATGGTTAAACCACTTGCGACCCTCTTCACGAGTCACGTGCATTTTTAAAGAAACTCTGAGATGAATACGTTGATTGACATGAAGAGCTCTAGGAAACATACACAGCATTTCCAAATACCATGCACCAATTAATCAATCGTCTTGGTTATTGTACTCAAACTACCAGAACAACTCAGAAGTAGGTCATACAATTTTGGATTAAAACAGAGCTATGCTGGGACGCCTGGGCGGCTCTGTCGGTGAAGCGTCTGCCTTCGTTGCAGGTCATGATCTTGGGGTCCTGGGATCGAGCCCTGCATCGGGCTCCCTGCTCAGCGGGGAGCCTGCTTCTCCCTCTCCCTCTCCTCCTCCCCCTGTTTGTGCTCTCTCTCTCCCTCCCTCAAATAAATAAAAATCCTTAAACATCTTGAAAAAAACAAACAAACCCACAGAGCTGTGCTGACCATTAATCTGAAAACATAAGGACCAGCGTGTACTTGAGCGGCCCCTCGAGGCTCTCCCCCTGCAGTGAGGTGTGGGGTCAGGACTTGTCAGGGTACATCCAGACTCCCCCATTCTCACACGAGGCCACCACCCCGCATCTTTGGGACACGTCACGTGCTGCTTGCGCTGCTTCCCTCGCAAAGCTGCTCTCTCTGTTCTCCTCCAGTAAGGGCGGCGACCTGGGTCCAGGCCCCCCACCAAAGCCACAGCAACCCCGAGGTGCACCCCACAGGAGGTGGCAACGGTGAACACAAGTCGGCTGTGCCAGGAAACGCAACTGCTTTCTGAGTAAGAGTTCTGCACGCACGCCCTTTGTTAGCTGAAGCGCCCAAGTGATGGGCGGTACGCACACGTCCAGAACAAGAAAACCCTAGGACTTAACAGAACCAATTCTCAAAAAATTATTCAGGCCCTTGAATATATCTAAAATCACTCTCCAAATCTCCACTGAAGTCTTGAGCGACTCCTGACTTTCATTTTACTTTATTTTGCTATTTTATTTTCCTCTCACTTTTAAACACCCGTATTTTAGTTCTTTAAACTACCCCTCGATTTACTTTCTAGTTTTATTCAGTTCCGGTATTGTTATAGTAGGGAAACTACCATGTATCCATTTTTACAGTTTTTTAAAACAATAGTTCTCTAAGCTAAATATCTGATATTTCACAGTAAGTGGGGAGAGGTGCTACCCACGTCACCAACAGAAAATCTATGACTTTCGAGATTCCGTTTGTATGTCTGCATGCAGGACAGTTTAAGCCAAAACCACAGTCACAGAAAACAGTAATACAAAAGTGGGTCCATTAAGACGGTTTTCCATTTTTTTAAGTACAAAATGCACTGCCCCTCAGCTATGCCATAGATGGAACCCGACCACCGGGCCTAAGGGGTGGCATACAACTTTCATGCTCTGTAAAATCAACATACACACGCATGTACGGAAAGCAGTGGGGCTGCCTGGGAGCACAGCACCCTGAGCACTCCGGCCCCCGGCCCCACCTGGGCGAAAGGGCTGATCGACACTCAGCCACAGTCCCTAGGGGCTGCACACCCTTACCTTCTGAGTAGCCACAAGCCTGGGTCAGAGCCCGGCACTGGGCCAGCAGGGATGCGTGGGACACCGTGACCCCAACTGTGCTGCCTTCTTTGCTGGTTTTATACTGAAAGATTTCAAGAAAAAAAATCCATTATGTGATGCTTCCGGAGGTCACGGCAGACGGAACGGGAGGCTGAACGGGAGGCTGTCAGAATTTACAAAGAAGTGCCGGTCGCCCGTCCTTCACTAAGTGTCCCGACACACAGCAACACACGTTACACCATGACTCTTGGGGTGACACTGCAGAGGAAACTGGGGCACCCCTGGGGTAAGGGCCTGGGCACAGCAGTGCTGCGGGCTCCCCCATGATGGCCGACATCCCCAGGGCAGCCAGCGAGGGACAATCCAGTAGGAGTGAAACCACACCTGTGTGAGCTCCCCTACGACCCTTCTGTGTCCGGGGTGAAGTTCAAACAGGAGGGTAAGTTTAAGCCTGTAATCTAAAATAAATGGCAGCTTACACTCTTATGAGAAACAAGAGCTGAGTCTGTGGGGGCTGCTTCAACGTGCTCTGAGTTAGACGAGGCCATTACCTCGATGTAGGCGGTCCCAGTCCCTGCATCCTGGGCCTGCGGGTGCCAGTCTCGGGGGGGCTTGGTCAGATGCTTCCCATCGATCACCAGCCAGGAGAGCGGGGGCCAGCCTGCGAGGGTGGACAGGGCACCAGCCCAGAGGAGTGGTCAGCAGGCCTCAGGGCTGAGCACCCACCACACAGGCACCGGCTACTGCGAACCTGGGGAACACAAGCCTCCGTCCCGTTCACTTTGTATTAATTTGTACTTAATTCAGTAGGTGCCTCTGACCAGTGACCACCAAAATGAACAGCATAGGTACAGACTCTGAATCGGGGAGGAAGCCAGACGCACAGGCCTCTGGCAAGGACCTCACTCCTGCTGGAGACACCCCCCTGCCCTTGGGGGCCTACCTTTGAAAGTCGCCACCTCTCCAGTCTGTGCCTTGGGCAGGCCTTTCTGACAAGCGTCCGTGGTCAGGGCCAGGGCGACGCCGCAGCTGCCCAGCAGGAAGCCGACCTGCTGGCTGCCAGCATCCTGCAGAAAACACAGCCCGGCGCTCACGGGGCCGCCACAGAGGGCCCTGCACCGCTCCGGCCCACTCCCAGAAAGCTGAGTCCTTCACCTTCGTTCGCCCTCGTAAGCTTCTAAAACTGAATCCTATATGGGTATAGACTGTATGTTCATGAAAATAAAGTATAATCATTTTTAAATTTAAAAGATATATTTTCGCAATGAGATAGAAAGTTCCAGATAATGGGCTAATTTCTCAGTGTTTTCTTGCAAATGACATTTAGCAGCATTTTACTTAACTCCAAAAATAATAGCATGGAAATCTGCACTTGAGTCATGTTTAAAATCTGCAGATTAATCGGGGGGGGGGCAAACTTTAACACAATTACTTATTTCCCACAGAAATGCACATTTCCTTCCAGTCAATGCTTCTTTTGTACATGTCCCTTAGTAATGTTTTGTCACTTTCTGACAAACCTCTTGCTTTTTCTGAAGTATCTCTGTATTCAAGTATGTGTTTGTCATATATTACCCTTTGGGATTTGCTGGCGTTATCTCAAACTTCATTTTTGGGACTCTGGGGTCTTTCTTGCTGACGACGCTTACTTTAACTACCTGAACATCGACAGGCTAGAAAACTCTAATTTTCTAAAATACATGTCTTGCCTACTCCTAAAATAATTTTTTTCAATAATCAGATTACTGACACTTATACTTGAAACGTAACAGCTACACAGAACATCAGCAAGTCCCCCACATTAATCATTTGTCAGTAATAAAAACTGCTTGCTATTATGTAAGCAGACAGAAAAGCAAGCAATTCCCATCTTGCGTATTCAAAACTATCACTGAGAAGGAGCTACAAATTATTTCCCTAAGTGTATGGTTTTGAGAGTTTAACAAAACCTTATCAAATCACAAATTCTATCCATCAGAGGAAAAAACACGCACTATTCTGAGAAGTTCACAGGGATGGCGTAATAGCTCCGTCTACGGCTTCTAAAGTCCCACTCACAACAAGACACACACGACAGCGGAACCGCGGCCGTCTCCGCATCTCACACTCTCAAGCCCAGCCTGCCTGCATTCCTCTCTTCACTCCGAACAGCGCCTGGCTGCCAGGAAGACAACATGAGACACGGAGAATCTGTGCATCAGCTTCCAAAGAGAACCTCACGGGACCGGCCCCACGGCCCCAACCGCGTTAGCTACCTTTCTTGTTAACGGCACCTCTATGGGGACAGGAACCAGGTCTGCCAGGAGACACCCGTAAAATGCCACCATGAACATCACAGGGTCACTGTTCGGAAACACCAGGGCCACCTACAACGGTACAAAGGAAAACCATGAAATCCACTCGCGAATGACGCAGTCATCTCAACGTTTAGAACCCCTGCTGATTAGATGGAATTTGGACATTTTAGATCATCTTACAGCTTTTCAAATTTAGTTCAGGAAATGTAATTTGGGCGCTAATTCTTGGTCCTTAAATTTCCTCAGCCATGTAACTTTTCATAAATAGCTTTCAGGTCGAGGTCTTTATTCTACAAGCAACAAAATGATTTAGAACATTTGTGCCCAGAGGCAGTGCGACGAGTGTGGTGTGGGATGGGGACGCAGCTCCGTGCACTCTGCCTGTCTGGGCAGCTGCAACTGAGGCTCCCTAGCGGGACGCACCACCCACATCCGTCAGCCTGGGTGAAAAACACCCACAGCAACAGGAAGAGTGGGCACGGAACCACGTTATACCCAAAATATCTTCCCGAAGATAAAATCCTAACACCAAAGTTTTAGTTGAAGAGATCTTCACTCAAGACTCCAATGTCCTGATGGGAAGCGGGGGGAGGGCTCCAGACCCCTCAGCTGAGACCCCTACCGCTGCTCCTCTCGCGGAGCCCCCTGGGTACCCCACCTGGTCCCCATGCGGCCACTGTTGAAGTTACATGCTCTATTTTATTCATCTTACACTTTTATTTTTATCAAAAACATTTTAAAAACACAGGATTTAGGATGACAAAAGTACTAATGAAAAACAATACCCCCAAGCTCCACTCCCCAAGGCAACCTCTTTAAAAATATCTTACGTCTTCCTTTTGCTATTTGCTCTCATATTTTTAAATATTATGCTTACACTGCTATATTCTATTTTTTGAAAATGTCTCAGTATTGATTTTATTTCCTTTTATTGTAGATGAACTCCCAACCCTCTCCATTCCTGCCTTTCTCTTCCCCTATCATTGCAGCTGTCATTTCTTACAACATCGGATAAAATTAAAAGCTTTTTATGGAACGAGATTTTTATAAGCCCCAAATATTGTAGTAAGTGTGCTTGGAACCACAGTGATTAAGTCAGGATCACAGATGTTAACACCAGGCCCTGAGAACCCAAAACAATGGCTTAATAAATACTTGGAAGACACAACTTAAGCTACACCTGTATTCTCTCCTTGAGGTCTGGAAATCCAGTTTCTAACAAGTTAATTTGTTGAGAAGGGCAACGCTCTCCTTTAAAGTTGATATTAATAGTGACCCACAGCTTTGAGACTAGATGCTTGGTATAAAAACATTTTTAGAGAATTTGTTATAAAGAGCTGCGTTTGTTCACTTTCATAAACTCTATTGACCACAGGACAATGGATCTGCCACCCACATCTGCTAAGTAGCTCATTCCCTGTGATCCTGTCTGTGACGGTCCCATAATTAACCTAACTTGTGGGCTCTCTCACGAGTCAAAGGGTATCTGGGAGTCTCTGCCCCTGCAGGAATCTTCTTCAAGAAAAATAAATTAGTGATTCTTAGGGTCGTTTTAAAGCAGAACATAAATCAGGGACTCTTGCAGGTTCACAACATATCGGGTCCCACTCTCGGGCTGTTCTTGTTTTTACAGACGCGTCACCGCCGATGGTAACGGCTACCACATCCCCCTGCTTTGCTGTCCATGCATCCGCCGGCCAATCTGCTCTAACGTGCTCCTCCAGATGTGTCCAATACCCTTCGAGACTATTTTCTAAGTAACCAACCGTCAGGTTGTCCTAAGTCTTACCAGGTGCCCAGCAGCCTACCCCGGCCTGGGGCCTCTGTCCTCCTAGGCTGCGCTGCGGCTTGCTCCCGCCCCCCTGGAAGCTCGGAGGCTTGTTTCTGCACCCTGGTCCTGCTCAGTCAGCGGTGAGGAGCTGTGCTGCAGGCCCTCTCACTCTCGAGCTCCAGGATGTTGACGGGCTTTACTACCACCATTCAAAATCTCTACTCTCTGTGCCCTTTTCCGTCTGGAACTCCTACCAGCTGGACGCCGGACCTTCTTGACCAAGACTTGGTTTTGCACTATCTGCCTTCCCACTTTCCATCTCTCAGCCTTCCCCACTAGCATCTTTGCCTTGATTAATGGAGCAGTATCTTCACCTTAGTTCTCCAGGGATATTAACACTAATTTTTAAAAAATTTCTTTTCTGTATGTGACTTTCTTCCATGTTTGTTTCCTCCTCCCACCCCCAAACTTCCCCTTTTCTCGGTTTTTTTTTTTCTTTGCCTGTCGGTTGTTTTCTTTCACATTCTTCAGTTGTCCTTGGTGACTGGTTCTTTTTAAAGAGTGGACACTCAAAGAGTTCTGAAACTTACAGTTTCACTGTGGGGCGACCTGACCACCACAGTCCCTCTCACTAGGGGTCTCACTGTGGATTGTCCTGCCCTCCATCCTGGACGTTGTTCTGGTCCACCTGTGCTCCTCACGTCTGGTTCAGTTTGCCCAGAGCCGTGCTCACCAACAGAACGTCCTACGATGACGGAGATGCTCTATCTCCAAGCTCCCGGATGTGGGAGCTATTAGCCACATGTGGATCACGAGCCCTTGAAACGTGGCTTGGGTGACTGAGGAGCTAAGTTTTTTATTTATTTAATTGTGGTTAATTGAAGCGGCCCCATGTGGCCACTGCACAGTACTGGGCAGTGTACTGAGCACAAGGAACAAGTACGCCCCCAGCCCCTTCACGTTCTACCTCAGCAGTGAGGTAAGGGGGCTGCCTGGCCACGGGATGAGAGGAAGACATGAATTTCCAAGTAAGGCCAACGTTTTCTCATAAAACCTAAGCCTTGGGGACCAAATTTTTATTAATATTAATATTTTTACTAAAATCAATAGATATGAAGTCAAAGAGTCAGTGGTTGAGCAACGGAGAATGAAAAGAACCATCATCGTACGTGTATCACCGTAAATTTTGTCCATATTTAATAATTTTCTTTGCTGACTTTAAATCCCTTGTATTAATGCTGTAAGTCTAACCAACTGACGGAATACTGATTTCAATGAGACATAGTCTTAGCATTTATTTCCGTTCACTCCAGTAAGTTGTAATCTAGTTACTTACTCTGTCTCCAGGTTTAAGTAGTGGTTCATTCTTACTAGTCAGTTTATTAAGTAGAGTATAAGCTAGTTTTAAACTCCGACTCCAAAGTTTGCCTAAAATAAAATAAAAATACTAAGCAATGTAAAATTTAAGAAACTAATAATTAACATTTTAATGCAGCAATCACAATACCCCATAATGCACCATCACTCTATTATTGGAAATTCAGGTAGTTCCCAACTGGTAACTGTTTTGCACAATGCTGTAATGAACATCGTAGCTTTCTCTTAAACATAACTTATACATTTATTTTTCTTAATACAAAAATAGAACAGGAATTTATTATAGAAAATTTAGAACACAGAAAAGCTAACAGAAGAAAGTCAGCATTCTTTTGTTATGTATGTACACACACACGCAAGCACACATACACGTATGTGCAATTTTCAAGGAACTCTGCTTTTTTCAGTCACCATTGCATTTTGAATGCATTTTCACGTCATTAAATATCTCTTAGTTACATCCCTTATTATGAGTGGCATAGAATTCATTTAACCTTTATAATTCATGAGCTGGGTCCTACCGCCATCTCCAGTCTTCACTCAAGAGAAGACCGTCCAGCAGACGTCAGTCACCTGTCCAGAGCTGCTGGCCCTCCAGGACGCAGCCCTGAGCCCTAGCAGGTTCCGCCCGGCACACGTCCCCTCCGGCATGCAGTCTCGTGTACAGAGCCCAGCCGTGAACGCTCAACAAAAGAGAGCGTCACCGAGGAAGACAGAAGATGAAACAACAGGAAGGGAAGGAAGACAAAAGGCCTCTGGGGAGGTAGACCGAGGCAGGGGCGACAACGGTGTAGGACGACAGGAAAACCCAAAGCAGCCTCCACATCCACCCTTTGCAGTAGCGAAGACGTGACAGAAGAGTCATGATGCAGCCTCTTTCAAACTCCTGGGGAATAACCACAGGCAGTTGGAGCAGCCGTGCCCCCTGACTAGGTGCTCAGATTTCACGGTAAATAAAACTAAACTTGGGTACAACATTATGAAATAAGTGAACTGTGGGACCTGAGAAATCAGTGAGAAGAAAAATATTCAGCTCAAAACCCTTTGCCTTTGTCTACATACAAAGGTCAATTCAAGATGTTGATAACTGTAATACGCCCAGATTTTCAAACTGAATCCAGCTATGCGCAAAGAGAATAACGCATCACGACCACGTCAGTTTATCTAAAGAATGGAAAAAGTTCTGGGGCACCTCGGTGGCTCAGTCAGTTGAGCATGCGACTCTTGATTTGGGCTCAGATCATGATCCCGGGGTGGTGAGACCGAGCCCCGCCTAGGGCTCCACACTCAGCGTGGAGTCTGCTTGAAGATTCTCTCCCTCTGCCCCTCCCCCACTCTCACGCACTCACTCCCTCTCTCTAAAGTAAACAAATAAATCTTAAAAAAAAGAATACAAAAAGTTTTAACAGAAGATCAACATAATCTGCCACATTAACAAAGGTGAAAAAAGGTAACACAATTTAACAATCATTCAGGATTTTAAATGATTTAAGTCCAGAATGAAAGGAAATTTCCTTAAAGTGATAAAGTCCATCTTTAAAAGTCCTATAGGAAATGTCATAATTAATGGTCAGATATTGAAAGCTTTCCCGGGGGAAGCAGAAACAAGCCGAGAACATCTGCCTTTCTACTGAAAGTCTTAGCCAACGCAGTAAGGGGGAGGGGTGGAGAAAGAAGGCAAACAGTTGGAAACAAAACTGTCATTATTTGCAGATGATGTGACTGTGTACATTACAAATCTCTTATAACTGAAACTGGCAAGGATGCCAGACATAACAACGGTACACAAAGACTATTTGATTTCTATATACCAGCAATAAACATTAAGTAAAAATTTTTAATGATAATATTCACAATAAGATTAAAACAGACATGCCAAATACCTAAGAATAAGTGTTATGCAGTCTCACAACAAAAACTTACAAAACATCACTGAGATAAAGTGAGGGTTCAAATGGACGGAGGGACGTATTATGTCACGCACCGGAAGACTCAATAACGCAGAAGTGTCCATTTACAAACCGCTCAGAGCAGTGACCACCAGAATCTCAGCAGGTATGTCTGTGCACTGGACAAGTGGAGCCTAAAACTGACCCTGAGACACCAAGATACACAGTGCAAGGACAGCCGAGACCGTCTTGAAGAACGAGACGAGAGGGGGAGACTTCCCCCATAGACGTCAAGACTTACTACAGAGCCAGAGTAATTCAGGAAGTCGGTCCTGGCGTACGCGTAGTATATAACTCAATGGGATAAAACAAAGAACCGCAACAGCCCCACCATGTGTGGACAATTCCGTCTATGACACGGGCACCCTGGAGAAGGGTGGCATCCCTGTGGGAATGAGAATGGGACAGATGGCTCTCCCTCCTGAAAAACGGACCCTGGGACCCATCCCCACACCGTACGCAACACTCATTCCCAGTGGATCTGGGAGATCTGAATGTGAATGGCAAAACAGCAGAGCTACTGCAAGACAACAGGAAAGCTTCATGATCTTGGCGTATGGAGAGCCCTTAAGGAGAATTCTGGAAGAATTCGCCATGAATGAAAAGGTGAGGTTGGGCGGAGCTTCTGCTCACTAAGCTACTGGTCAGGAGTAGATGGTGAAGGCTCCCAGTGGGGGACCCTTGCAGCACATGTCACTGACAAGTACTGGTATCCAGAACACACCAAAAATTCCCACAAATAACCTCACATAAAAAATGTGCAAAAGATTCAATAGTACGTAACAAAAGAGAAACCCCAAATGATTAACAAACAACAACAAAAAAAACCAGGAAAAGATGTCAATCTACTCTGTCATCAGGAAAATGCAAATTAACACCAACATGAAATACGACTACCATATTCTCACCCAAGTAGCTGCAGGAAGCCTGACGATGGGGAACGGGTGGGGCTGACACACGGATCAACTCAGTGCAAACTGGGAACGTTTGGCATTACCTGATCAATGTGAAGATAGGCATAATCCAGACCCAACACTTCCACTCCAAAGTACATATCCTACAAACACGCATGCTTATGTACCAGGTGGGACACCCCAGAAAGTTCCTAGCAGCACTGTTTGTAAGAGCCTTCTGATCAACAGCAGACTAGTAGTAGTTAAGTTTTTGGGGGGTCAAAACTTATACTTGGGTTTTCAACTGTGCAGGCGTTAGCACCCCTAATCCCTGCATTGTTCAAGGAACAACCAAATATATAGAAAAGAATACTAAATAGAAAAAAGAACATTAAGGCTATACAGGATTCAAAAAACGTATAAACGTAATCAAAGTCCCAGAAGGACGAGAGAGAGACCCGAATTCAACAGGCGGGGTCTGTGAGCAGACCCCACTCCTCCTCACAGCAGGCAGTGAGCTCCTTACTGAGGAATTATAGACCGAGCTCTAATGAACGCAGATGCAAAGACCCTAAAGAAAATACTGGCTAAATCAAATTCAGACATTTGTTAAAAAGATATCATGGCGAAGTGGGATTAATTCTAGGAATGCAAGGGCTGCTTAACATCTGAATTCATCAAATGAAGTGGGGAGGAGAGAGAAAGATATGATCCTCTTGACAAAGCAGAAAAGTGTTTTATAAAATTCACTGCCATCCATGATAAAAAACAAAACAAAACTTCCTAGTAAACTAGGAATAGAAGGCAACTTCCTTAATCTGACAAAGAATTTCTACCACAAAACAAGCAAAAAAACTGCAGCAAACACCATCCTTCGTGACCCAAAGCTTTCCACCAAAGGTGGAGAAGGAAGCAAGAATGCGCACTACCCAACATTGTGCTGACAGTTCTAGCTTCTCGGTGAGGCAAGAAAAAGACAGAAGGCATAAGTATCGGGAAGGCCAAAACAACACTGTCTTTGTTCACAGATGACATGATTTTGAACTAAGATATCCAAAAGGTACATGGACAAACTACTAATTAATAAACAGAAAAATAAGAGGTAAGTTAATTTAATGAGATTATTAGATACAAAATCACCATTTGGGGTGACTGGGAAGCTCAGTTGGTTGAGCTTGTGCCTTTGGCTCAGGTCATGATCCCGGGGTTCTGGGATCGAGTCCTGCATCAGGCTCCCTGCTCAGCAGGGAGTCTGCTTCTCCCTTTGCCCTTCCCCTGCTTGTGCTCTCTATCAAATAAATAAACAAAATCTCTTTAAAAATGACCATTTAAAAAATCAATTGCACTTCTATATACAAGCAACAAATGAGCAGAAAAAAGTTTTTAATCATTCCATTACAATAGGAATCAATCTAATGAAAGACACTCAAGAGTTCTGTACTTTAAAGCATAAAACATTAACAAGAGAAATTAAAGGGGACCTTGAAATAAGGGGAAATATTTCACAATCCTGAACTGGAAGATTCCGTAATTGTCATGGGATCAATTCTCTTCAGACTGAACTACAGAAGCAATGCAGTGCCAATCAATATGCCAGCAGGAATCTTCCTGGATATTGACAAACTGACTGTAAAGATGGCTGAGAAATGCAAAGAGCCAAGAAAGGTCAAGAAAACCGTAAGGAACAATCACAGAGCTGTAGGGCGTCTACACCAGACACCAGGACTCATAAAGCTGTAACGGTTCAGGGAGCACGGACAGACAACAGACAGACAGAAGAGCATGAGGGCAGCCGCAGACCCACACGCGCCCTTTCACCCGACCTGCCGGGGAGGACTGCCTTTTCAGTGGATGGGACTAGGTCAGTGAGACATTCGCAAGCAAGAAAACGATTCCAACGTCGCACCACACAAACTAAACTGGAGATAGATCATGACACCTAAATATGAAAAGTAAAGCAAGGTTTTGGATGAAAAAGTAGGAGAATATCTTTGTGATCTTACGCTTGGTAAACAGGACAAAAAAGCACTAAAATAAAGGGAAAAAATAGATAAATAGATAGATAAATTCCACTAATTAAGACTTCTCATTTATCTAAAGCCACAAATAAAAGTGTTAAAAGACAGTCCACAGAGTGGAAGAAGACATTTGCAAAAGAAATCGGACAAAAGACATGTATCTGAAACATACAGAGAAGAAAACATTAGCAACCAAATAGAAAAACGAGTCGAAGATTTGGATAGTACATCAAAGAGGATATTCAAACACCCAATAAATATACAAAAAGTATCATTAGGCATCAGAGAAATGCAAATAAACCACCACCATAACTAGACACCACAACACACCTACAGGAAAGGCTAAAATGAAATAAACAGACAATATCAAGTGTTGGCAAGGGTGTGGAACAACTGTAAGTCCGCACACGCAGTCTGGACACTGTGTAACAGTGCGTCCTAACGCCAAACACAGGACGTGTACGTGTGCATTTATGCCCCGCACAGACTCCCCTAGGAATGTTCATAACAGCACCATACACAATAGCCCCAGTGCAAACGTCCATCTACCGTAGGGTATGCAAATAATTTTTGGCGTGTTCATACAATCAAGTCACATCCCTCAACGAGCTTCACACAACAGCACGGCCGAGTCTCCTGACAATGCTGCATGAAAGAATGCAGACACACAACGCCTTTCGCATAATTCCATTTACACAAAACTTGGAGACAGGGAAGTGTTGACAGGCCTCAGGCCAGTCCAGCCGTCAGTGTGAGGATGTATGTGCTGGAAGGGACACAAGGGGCACCTGGAAAGGCGCGGGAGCTGAATGCTAGTTAGAGGAGTATATTCTCTCCGTGAAAACGCATCAAGCCAGATGCTTATGATCTGTGTTACATAAAAATATAATATGGAACCAAAAGACGCCAAACACAAAAAAATACATACTGTATGATTCCATTTATACAAAGTTCAGAATGAGACAAAACTAAATCCCATTGTTCAGAGATGCATATTTAGATGTGAACCCTGACACCAGAGCAGTGGCTGGTCGCCATCAGTCAGTGAGGCGTCCCCTCTGCTGGGAGGAAGGGGCAGTGGTCCAGGAGGGGCACCTGGAGTGAGGCAATGTTCTGTTGTTCTGACAGTTGTGTTGCTTTCTCGGGAATTGTTCTAGCATGTTCGTGAAGCTCTCTATGTCTGTGCTGTATAACATGTAACATTTTACAGCTAAACCAGAGCCCGACTGCTTTCGACACTTGCCGTAGGTGAGGGTGTAGACGGCCTTCCCAGCCGTGTCCAAGGCGGTCAGACAGGGGGCTTTGGGCTGCGTCGTACCCCACCGTTGCAAGGCGGCCAGCAGGGACGGGGGCCAGGGAACCCCCACAGCCAGAGGTTCCCCTTTCAGCACCACCATCTGGCTTCCCTCAGGCTTTGGCTGATTTGGGTCTGGTTGCTGCACTGTAAGCAAAATTGAAATTTAAAAATCAGCATTCCATAGTACCATGCACACATTCTGTTTTTAAGCATTCTCTTAAAAAATACCAACTGTAAGAAGATTACAGTAACTTATTTAGATTTCCTTATCATTAGAATAGTCACAGACCAACGGACCAAAGGACAGATGGAGATACGTCATGGTTAGTGCTGGACGCTGTCACTGTGACCCTACGGGACAGTCCCCAGCACGGTCACAGTGCGGTTGAGGCTTCCGTGGGGTGATGGCCGATGACGACACCTGAGGGGCAGGCACTAGTTCTTTCATATAAAGGATGAAAGTGAGTAGAATCACCATCTCAATTTCGGCACTCAAAACAACCATCGCCATGTTGAAAGAAAAAAATAGAGTAAAATCCATGACATCTCCAACGGCTAGGTAACCAGCATCTGCCCAAGTGTAGAAAGACTGCCGAAGACCGTTTCCACCACTGAACTCTGAGAGGCGTTATCGCATTACAAAGGAGAAAACCATGCCCTAGAAGTTGTGTCTCAGCCTCAGTGAGGAGGAGACGCCTGGCTGTGGTCCGTGGGGTAGCAACACTGCACAGGAGAGGCACGAGGGGGCAGGGGGCTGAGCCGGCCACGCGCCCCTGCGGCTCAAACACAATTACATGCCCGTACTGTATACTAGGCTTTATTTCTGTTCCTTTCCTACAGATTTATACTTCTTTCTACTTCTTGGTAATTTTCTCTTAAAAATACATCTATATTCTTTTGTCCTAAATGTACATCTCACTCATAAATGAGAGACTACATTTCTGAAAAAGGGCCAAAACCATGCTAAAAATATACTTTAAAACCATGGGAAGACAAGTATTTCAGATTTAAAGTTTAAATAAAAATTGCAATAATGGGGTGCCTGGCTTGGCTCAGTTGGTGGAGCGCGTGACTCTCAGTCTCAGGGTGCTGAGTTCAAGCCCCACGTTGGGCATGGAGCCTACTTAAAAAAAAAATTGAAATAATGTAAATAAAATGAAACCTTAGAGTATTCTTATAAAGTACTAAGCACTGGACCAGAGGCACAGAGAAATGTTAAGTCCCTTAGCCATGAGCGATGCGTTTTCTCCCGGTTCACGTGACGTGACACGTGGTGACCCCCGGGCTGGAAACAGATGGGGGGGTCACTCGGTGGTGTTGTAACGTCACCGTGTGACCACACGTGACACACATTTGCCCACAACCCTGCACAGGACAGCCACCCCGTTCACACAGACACGAGAGCCCACCCGAGATCTCTCACCTTCCAACAGCTCCTCAAAATCATCCACAAAGAATTCCCTCAGCGGAGGGCGCTTTGGCCGCTTCAGGGTGTTGAGAAGCTGCTGGATCTTGGAGGACACTCTGCTGTTCACAGGAACACCTGCCATGGGAAGAGGAGCGCTGAGCCCAGAGCTTGCCAACCCTCTGGAGACAGGACGTGAGGACGGGATTCAGCGACCAACAAGGCAAACATGTTGGAACTCATAAATCCCACCGAGCACTGGCCCCGTCGTGCAGTCATTTTGGAATTCATTAATTCATTCAACAAGTATTCACTGAAGGTCTTCCGGGAACTAGAACTTTTTTTAAGCTAGTGATCTTCAAAGTGGTCCAGAGACCCTTTCAAGGGGTTCATGGGGCCCCACGGGGGTGTCACTGCCCTTCCCTCCCTCCTCACAGAGCATGGTGGGTCTTCCAGAGGCCCCACGATGCGTGAGCCACAACACACTGAACCGGGACAAGGCGCGGGGCCCAGGTGTTTCCATGAGGCCAGCCGTGAGGGAGACCGGCAACATGGAAAGTAAGCCCAGTATTCGGGCCAAATCTTTGTTTTAGAAATTTTTTCATAAATATGTGCTACTTACGTGAAGATGTGATGAATTTCTTATTGCTATTTTTAAATGGATTAGTAAATATTTTTTAAATCTTTCGTTTTAACTTCTAACATAGTCGATATCACGAGATTTAAGCCACATACACTAAAAGTTCTTTGGTGTCCTCAGAACTACCCAGAAACTGTTCTGGGAGATGCAGAGTCAGCAGAAAGGCAGCTCGCCATCTGCTGGGTGAGAACAAGCAGGAACACGTCCACACACCACGGAGCCAGAGCGGTGGCCAGGCTGCGGCTACTCTCGTCAGCGCGGGGAGGAGGGCCACGGGTGCCCGTGGCAGCACTGCCGGGGAGCACAGATGAGCAGGGCCCGAGCCTCACACACAGCCCACCAGCCAAGGGCAAGCATGACGGCCGGCGCCCCATGTCTTTCCACAGCACGCCCGTCCTCCAGTGTGGAGCCAGTCATGTTCCCAAACCAAGCACCGTACTGGGTCATCACCGGTCTGGTCTTCACGGGTCTGAAACATTCTTCGTCCTTTATGACATTGACATTTTGAAAGAACACAATTCTTTTTTTTTTTTTTTTTTTTTGAGTTTGCTTGAGGTTTTCTCATGATTCCATTCAGGTGCTGCTCTCCTGGCTGAAATACTAGCCAAACACCACACCCAGATAGACGGGACGCCCACCTACCCTCACAGAGACAGGTCTTTCTCACCCCAAATGCTGCCCGGGTTCCACACTGCACTGTCACTATGTTTTCTTCTGCAACTAATCTGCAGTGTGAGGAGACACTTCAAGACCACACAAGTACCCCGACCCTCGCGGAAACTTCTCCCTGCTTTTAACAGCCACTGGGTCATTCTTGTCAGAAGCAGTTTTTACTGCAATGGCTGCAAAATTATTCTCCAACATTAGCACCCCATTTAAATTTACCTGCTGACACTCAGCATTCTGTTATCTGTCTATCAATCAATCATCAGGAATGACTCCGTGACTGATCAATTATTGGAAAGCATTATGGATTGGGGGCACCTGGGTGGCGCAGTTGGTTAAGCATCTGACTCTTGGTTTCAGCGCAGGTCGTGATCTCAGGGTCGTGAGATCAAGCCCCAGGTTGAGCCCCATGCTCAGCAGGGGGTCTGCTTGAGCGTCTCTCCCTCTGCCCCTCCTCCCGTCTCTGTCACTCCCTCTCTCTCAAATTAATAAATAAATCTTATTTAAAAAGGCATTATTGTTCTTAACTATTTTGATGCACAAACTGTCCCACATTTAGCCAGTGGGATCCCATGCAAGTTGATCGGTGACGTGCCCCCATCATTTTCTTTAAACTCTGCTGTCCATTCTGTCATGCTTCAGTCATTTTATGCTACCCTGCCCCAGCCCTGGAATTAGCTATTTCTCTAAGGAGCCCTGGTCCTTCTGAGTGGGAATGATGTTGAAGACTGAGATCTGGCCACTAAGTGGGCTCACTGCTACTGCAGTGTCTTTGCTACTTTTGGAACACAGAGCTAAAAACGTGTACATGTATACACACGTGCGTGTAGTCGTGGACACACACACACACACACCTGTATGCCACTGTGCAGGTGCACACAGACAGTACAAACAGATACACATTTAGATCTTAGTCCACACAATACTTCTAATCCCGATCTTCCCCACGGGGTTCTTCTTGTCTTTCCCACTCATATTTGGACATCCTTTCTTCCGCAGTAAGAACCCTGGCTCCCAACAACACCCTTCGCTCAATACCATCATGTGAGCACATAAAAGAATCTCCAAGGTGCTCTACCCATACAAACCTACAAGCAACAGTTCAAGATTTCTTTGCTGTTCATACCCCACCTCGTCCAAGACTGCAGGTGTGCGTCCGACACCGTGTTCACAACTTAGCTCCCTCTCCTCCCATCACCCCCTCAGCTGTGGCTCTGGTACTTCATGGGAATACAACCGGGTTTATTTCCACTTGCTTTCAGTTTTAGGGGTTATCCCCCTCTTCCCATCCTTCAAGTTTATGCTTTGAATTTTGTATTACATTAACAAATTTCTAAAAGTCAAAACTATATTAAGACAAACACAAAGAAATGTCACTCCCTCCTGAACTCCTTCCACCCACCGACCCACCCACCTCAGGGGGCCACCAACTTCATTGCTTTCTGGTTTGTCCTTCCAGTGCCCCTTCTATACAGATATGTGCTTTGTTAGGTTCCCTTGTTTCTCACACAAAAGGTGGCATATTATAACTGCTCTTTTACTTTTTCCTTTTCCACTTATCAACATCTCCTGGAAAAACACCTCATTTCGAGTCATACAGAGCTTTCGCATTATTTCCAGCAGCTGCATTGGACTCCACGGCGAGCACATACGAGGTTTATTCAACCACTTCCTGAGGGTTGCAGAGCTAGCGAGTTGCCGGTATTTTGCCGTTATCAGTAGCGCTGCAGAGAGCTACTTTGCACACATGCCTTTCCTTACTTTTGGAAATGTGTGTTCAGAGTAAATTCCTGCATTGGCACTGCTGGGTCCAAATATAAGTACCTACATATATTCTACCAATTTCTCTTCCGGAGAGGTTTAATTCCCGCCAACAGTGTATTTCTCTAATCATGAAAAAGGCTGAACATGGTGCTCAAGAGCTATTTTTATATCTTCTTATGAACTGGCTGTTCATATTTTTTGCCCATTTTCCTATACTAGGAGTTGGCAAACTTTTGTTAAAGGGCTAGAGAGGAAACATCCTGGGCAGTGAGCACAGTCTTGGTTGTAACTACCCTCCTCTGCAATTCTGGGGCAAAAGCAGCAACGATGACATTGGAAGGATGAGCACGGCGCTGTGCCAATAAAACATCATTGACGACAGCGGGATGCCAGCCCCTACACCACAACTGGCTGACTGGCAATCGACGTGATTTGGGGTCTTTTCCTACTTTTACAAGTCTGTTTTGGGGCACCTCGGGGGTTCAGTCAGTTAAGCGTCTGCCTTTGGCTCAGGTCATGATCCCAGGTCCCGGGATGGAGTCCTGCATCGGGCTGCCTGCTCAGCGGGGAGTCTGCTTCTCCCTTGGCCTCTCCCCTCCCCCACTCATGCTCACTCTCTCTCTCCTCAAATAAATGAATAAAATCTTTCTTAAAAAGTCTTTTATTTTAGAAACATCAGAGCTTTACCTATCACACATGCTGTGAATAGTTTCTCTTAATTTGTCAATTCTTATGACTCTCTTTATGGGGATATTTTGCCATGTAAAGAATTTTTTTAGTTTCATGTAGTCAAATTCATGTATCCTTACTTTTATTGCATGTAGATTTTTAGTTAAATTTAGGAGACTTTACTTATAACCAAGTTAAAGAGAATTCACCAATTTTTTCATTTTATTCTTCATTTCTTATATTTAGACATCTGATTCTTTTGGAGTTTTGCCTTTTCAGTGCTATGGGAAAAGGATCTGAGTTTAACTTTTCCCAACAAGCTTTCCAATGGTCCCTATAACATTTATTTAAAAAGTCTATCTTTGCCACATTGAGGTCGTACATATAATAATATCATGTGAAGGCACACAGTGATGAGATAAAGAGGCATATTGTAAATTCTACAGTAACTAGTAAAAAAAAAGTAGATATAGAATAGAAAATAAACCAAAAGAAAGCAGGAAAAGGAGTAAAATTAACAGATGAGTCAAACAGAGAGAAGAGAGCAGCAGGATCATAGATTTAAACCCAACCAAATCACTAACTGAAAGGGACTATAGGGGGGTGTGCCTGGGTGGCTCAGTTGAGCACCCGAGTCTTGGTTTCAGCTCGGGGCGTAATCTCAGGGCTGTGGGATTGACCCTCACCGTGTGGTTGCGTGCTCAGCACGCAGCGTGGAGTCTGCTTGAGATTCTCTCTCTACCTCTGCCCCTCTGCCCACCCCACCCCTGCTCTCTCTCAAATAAATAAATATATAAAATCTTTAAAATAGACTATAGAGGCACCTGGGTGGTTCAGTTGGTTAAGCATCCTACTCTTGATCTCATCTCGGGTCTTGATCTCTGGGTCGTGAATTCAGGCCCACATTGGGCTCCATGGTGAGTGTGGAGCACACTTAAAAAACAAACAAACAAAAAAACCTGGCTATAAATGGTCCAAATACTCCAATGAAGTAAATGATTGTCTGCTTAAAAGAAAAATGCAAGAATGAATAAAATACTAATTATAAGAAACACATTTTAATTTTAAAGACCTAGGTAAGGTAAAAGTAAAAGGATAAGAAGATTTGCCATGTAACTTATACTCGTCAAATAGTTGAAGGCAGCCATAATAATACCAGACATAGAAGATTTCAGAATAAGAAATATCACAAAGGATAATTTTACAATGATAAGGTGGCCAACTCATCAAGACAGAACAATTTTAAATATGTATGCACCTAATAATAGAACTTCAAAATACACAAAACAAAAACTGACAGATCTAAACAAACAGAAAAATCCACAATTATAGTTGGAAATTCAATATCCCTCTCAGCAAGTTAGAGAACAGGTACACAGAAAATCAGTAGGGAGAGAGGAGACTCAAACTAAAGTGTCAATTAACTGGATGTAAATGTCATTTACAGAAAAACTACCCAACAGCATCATATCCCCAAAAGAGACCATGTGCTGGGTCATTAAAAAGCTTCAATATATTTAGAAGGAGTTGAATTATATAATGTAGTAAGAGAAATATGCCTGAAGTATTTGGAAATCTGTTGATATTAAACAACACACTTCTAAATAAATCAGGGTCAAAATGGAAAGAATGAGGTAAATTAGGAAATATCCAGAATTGAATATTAAAAAGGAAAAGAATGTATCAAAATATGTGGGATGCTAAAACAGCTGTTAGAAGGATATTTATAGCTTTAAATACCTTTTTTTTTTTTTTTTTTTTTTTTTTTTTTTGAGAGGGAGAGGTGGGGGAGAGAGAGGGAGAGAATCTTAAAAAGGCTCCACACCCAGCATGGAATCTGACGCAGAGCTCAATCCCATGACCCTCAGATCATGACCTGAGCTGAAATTGAGCCATATGCTTAACCAACTGAGCCACCCAGGCACCCCTAAATACTTTCATTAGGAAACAAGAAAGGTCTAACTTCAATGATCTAAGATTCCACCTCAAAAAATTAAAAAAAGAAAAGCAATGTAAACCCAAAATAAGTAGAAAAAAGATAGGAATAAATACAAGATTTGAAATAAACACAATAGAAAAAAACCAATTAAACCAAAACTAGTTCTTTGAAAGATAAATAAAATTCAATTAACTTTCTAGCTAGAATGATCAAGATAAAGAGAGAGAGGACACTAATTACAAATACCAGAAATATAAGAGGGGACAGAACCACTGATTCATATACACCAGAGGAAAATAAAGGAATATCGTGAACTTATGCCTAAATTGGAGAGCACAGATGAAATGAACAAATTCCTTCAAATACACAAAACTGAGTCAAGAAGAGAAAAATCAGTTTTCTCTGATTAGAAAGTAGAAGAGGAAGGAACATTTCTCAATTCATTTTGAGATGAGCATTATCCTGATACCAAGATCAGACAAAGATATTACAAGGAAAAAAAAAAACAAAGAAACTACAGACTACTATGTATCTTGAGCATAGGCACAAAATCCTTAACAGAAAGTATTAGCAAATCAAATCCATAACACAGAAAAAATGATGCATGATAATTATGCATGATAACCAAGTGGGGTTTATCCTGAGAATATAACTTTGGTTTAACATTCAAAAATTAATTAACAAAATTTACTACATTAACAAACCACAAAAGAAAAACCATATATGACTTTAATAGATCAAATAAAATCATTTAACAGGGGGGCCTGGGTGGCTCAGTCGGTTAAGCGTCTGACTCTTGATTTCGACTTAGGTCATGAGATTGAGCACCCTGTTGGGCTCCACGGTGGGTGTGGAGCCTACTTGGGATTCTGTCTCCCTCTTCCTCTGCCCCTCCCCACCCCTTGCACTTTCTCTCTCCCTCTTCCCGCCCCTTTAGAAAAATCATTTAATAAAAACCATGATAAAAATTTTCAGGAAATTAGGAAAATAAGAGAACTTCCTAATGCAGAGCACCTTGAAAAACCCGCAGCTTGAACATCACAATTCAAACATGAAAAAGTGGATGCTTTCCCCCTACAGTTGGAAACAAGATAAGTCATATCCTCTTTTAATATTTCTCAATGACACTAGTGGGAGTCCTACATTGCAATAAAGCCAGAAAAATAAATGCTCCTAAACACAGTTTGGAAAGAAAAGTAAAACCATATTCACAGACAATATGGCCAAACATATAGAATCTTAAGGAATCTACCCAAAAAGTTACTGGAACTAATAAAAGGCCAACATACAAAAACCAACTGCATTTCTGTAGACCAGTAATAAGCAACTGGAAAAAATTTAAAATACTATTTACAATAACATCACAAATATAATCTATTTTGGAATAATTTTAACAAAATAGGTGCAATACCTGTACACTGAGTGCTACAAAAAATGCTGAAAAAAATTTTATAAGAGCCAAATAAATGGACATCTACTGTATTTATCATCTCGTACACGGCCTACCGATTTTTGTTAAAGATGCCACAGAAACTTGGCAGGGAAAGAATGGGCTTATAACAAATGATGGGACAACTGGACGTCCACATGTAAAAAAGCAGACTCTGATCCATATGTTGTACTTACACTAAAATTAACTCAAAATGGATCGTATACCTACATGTAAAACTCGAAACTATAAAATTCTAGGAGAAAACACAGAAAACCTTTACGACTTTGGGTTAGGAAAATATATCTTAGGTACGACACAAAAGTAGGATCCGTAAAAGAAAACATGAGTGAACTGGACCTCATCAAAATGAGTAACTTCTGAAGCCGCAGACTGGGAAAAAATCCTAATTACATACTGGATAAAGAACCTGAACTCAGAATACATAAAGAACTCTCAAAACTTAGGAAGAAAACATGACGTTAAAAAATAGGCAAAAGACCTGCGCAGACTTCTAAAAAGACACACAGATGGCAAATCAGCACATAAGAAGACGCTCCCCGCCCTAGGTCTCTAGGGAGATGCTAATTAACACCCAGCAGGGCGGCTGACAACGAGACCAACAGTACCACCCAGGCAAGCACGGGGGAGCTAGGGCTCCCTCAGCCGTGGGAACGTGAAATGGTACGACCACTGTGGAAACACGTCTGGCAATTGCCTAGGAAGCTAAGCATAAAGCTACTATAGGACCCAGCCATTCCACTCCTAGCTAGTGACCCAAGGGAAGTGAAAGTATACTTCGACACCAAAACTTGTGTACGAATATTCCTAGCAGCTTTACGTGTAACAGCCAAAACCTGGAGGCAACCCACAAACCCTGCGTAAGTGAACAAGTGAAGGGCGGCACACCCGTCAAATGAAACACTGACCGGTGAGAGGAACGGACTATTGACACATCCAAGAACATGAGTGAATCTCAGAGTACTTGTGCAGAGTAACCAGAGCACAGACAATCTAAGAGTAAGTACTGCATGATTCTATCTAAAGTTCCGGAAAATGCAAACTAATTTTCATGTCAGGAAATAAATCAGGGGTTGCCTGAAGCCTGGGGGAAGCCAAAAAGAGCAGAAGGGACACAAGGAAACTGTTAGGAATGCTGGATGTGTTCACTATCTTTTTAAAAAAAAGATGTATTTATTTATTTATTTATTTATTTGAGAGAGAGAGGGGAAGAGAGAGAGAGAGCCTGTGAGCAAGACAGGGGGAGGGGCAGAGGAAGAGGGAGAGAGAATCCCAAGCAGACCCCATGCTGGGCACAGGCCCCTCACAGGACTCGATCTCACCACCCTGATCATGACCTGAGCCAAAATCAAGAGCTAGACACCTAACCAACCGAGCCACCCAGGCACCCCAAGATTTATTTATTCACTGATTTATTTTGGGGATGCAGGGGGAGGGGCAGAGGGGGAAGATGGATGTGTTCACTACTGTGGTCACAGGGACGGTTTTCACAGCTGTACACACATCTTAAAACTTGTAAGATTGAACACTTTAAATATGTGCAGTTCACTACAAGTCAGTTATCCCTCAACGAAGCTCTTTTTAAAAAAATATACAATCAAATAAAAAAATCTATCTAACCAATGGAAAGCCTGCTTCATGCGGACTCAGTATTTTCCTGTTGCATCTGGACAAGGAGCTAAAAGACCTTGACAAAATCGGATCTACTGCTTAGAATATCAAAATACATGTTAAAACCTTCAATCTAAGATCCCCCGGATTTTTTTGCAATTCTAATCTGGTACGCTGGAAAGAAAACTTCACGTGCTTTTGATGAAAGACACTGGAAACTGTTTCCAAAGGACATGGTATGAATGAGGACACTGCGAGGCTCGTGCTGGCCTTTCTGGCCTGCAGGTCAGAAACCAGGCTCGCTGCTGTGCCCATTTCTCAGGCTGTGCGCACGGAGAGCCTCACAGGCCGGGCGCTCTCATACTGAGGCCCCACAGAGTCTGCAACAGAGAGACTGCCCACGGCTTCTCATTTTCCTACTGTTTTGTAGATCCTGTTCTCCTTGTTCCCCATCTGACCAATTCCAGAGATTCTGCTGACTGCTTCTCCCCATGATGCTCTCTGCAGTAGCGTCCCCTGCACACACTGGCCTCCGCTCCCGCGCACTGAACGAGGACGGCTAGCGGCTGGCCGAGGGTTGCTAAGGCAAAGGCACCAAAGCCGCGTCCCGTAGCTGAAGAGAAGGGCTGTGCTCTGCTGTTTCAAAAGGACAAAGAGAAGCATGCTCACCACCGGCCGTTTCCAGGACGCTCCCGCTGTAGCCCCGAGTGACACCTCGCACAGAAGCCAGCTGCGGACGTTCACAGTGTGAAAGCTCCACGAGGCCCGTGGTGACATCAGGAGGGGCGGAGTGCACATCTGCTTTGGGAAAACAAACCCCCAATGAAAGTGGCTATTGATTCAAAAGAGGATGAAGTTGCTCTTTAAATCCCATTCAATGGAAGCCTCACCAGCCGAGCTCTAAGCAAAGAACGTGACATTGCGATTCATTCTGTTTTTCTGGTTGACCGAGACACATTGGGACCCTGTAAACTCTGAACCCCCAGACACAGCCCGTGGACACCTGTATGCACGATGGCTGTTTGGTTCTCAAACGGATCTCGGCCAGAACCTCCGATGACAATGCCTTGACAGGCACAAGTGAGCTGTCGTCAGACATCTCAATGAAGGGGGCGCCTGGGCAGCTCCGTTGGTGAAGCGTCTGCCTTCGGCTCAGGTCATGATCCCGGGGTCCTGGGATCAAGTCTCGCATTGGGCTCCCTGCTCAGCGGGGAGTCTGCTTTTCCTTCTCCCTCTGTATTCTCCCCCCTCCCTCTCACAAGTAAATAAATAAAATCTTTAAAAAAAAAGAAATCTCAATGAAGCAGAGACACATTTTAAATCAGTTGTCATTAGGCCATTTTTGTTGTATTATAAAAAAATAGCCAGGCTTCTATAAACTACCCCCCACTCCCCAAAAAGTATGCTGGATGTCACAAAGACACAAGACCTTTTCAGGCTTCAAAGAATAAGGCTAGGAAGATAAAAATTATCCCCATGGCCAGATCAACACATCTCACTATTGGGGGACCTCAGTCAAGTACTGAGTGCAAGACATTAATGTCACAGTTTACGACAAATGATGTTAGATGCAGAAAATGTTTGAAGTCACTCATTCCATTGTCTGAATGCACATTTTGGGGTTTAATCTGTATCAAACGGCACACGTATCTGGAGTGCCGGCCGACTGGACGCTGCTGAGGCGTGAGTGTGAGCACGGCGTCTGCACGAGGGACAGCGGGATAGACCTGCAGTCCCTTTGGTCCTCTGATGTGCGTTCCTACCCCACAGGGGCCACTCTTCTGCTTCTGATTTTTAAATTCTGATAGTTTACCTATTAGTTCATCATCTAGGCAAAATGCAAACTAAAATTTTTTTAAAATATTAGAAAGATGAAATTATATGGAAGCAAAACCCAAACTCACTATCTACATATCAGAAAACACCATTTGGAAAAATCTAACTTAATGACAGAGATTTCACAACCCTTGAGAAAGTGTAATGTTGATGAAATTAGTATTTTAAAGTATGCCTATCATGAAGTTCTTTTAGTTTAGAAAGAAATTTCCCCGACCTTCCAAGTCTAGCAAAAAGTGTAGGTGATTTTAACAATATTCATGAAAGGCATAAATGGTAACCTTAACTACAAAGTAGTTTTAAAATCACTATATAAAAATAAACAACATTCAAAATAAAAATGAACTGCTATAACTGAAAATACTACTTTTAAATATAGGTGTTTACGTTTGTGTCCCAATGTTTTATGGATTTGATTTCTTTAACCCAAAATTAAAAATGATATATTTTTTAAAAACTACCTTTACCTAATATATTGTACCTCAATTTTTTTACCTAATATATTCTTCCTCTTTCTATATCTCTTTCCTTAGTCCAAACTGAAGAATTCTCCAGTGCTAAAAACTAAAAGGATGATTTTTATAATAAGGAGCGGGAAGATAAGTATTTTCCGATTCAGGAACTCAAGTCAGCTATATCCAGCAAACATGTAGCATATAAAAGGCTACAATCCACAGTTAAGACTATTTGAATTTACGAGAACCGATCACACAACGCACAGGAGAGGCCAAGCGAATGGGACGGGAGAAGAGAGGGGCGCAGCCACACTGGCCAGAGTCGGGGGTCCTCCGTGCACGCGGTAACGAGTCTCCCTTGTCAGCCTCCACAGCCAGGGCCTCACAGCCACGGGCTTTGTGGAAAGACCCCACCCCACGGCCACTGGACAGTCCGCGTTTTGAGCTGTGGCCAGGTGCTCATGCTAGATACGCTTTCATCTCTAACCCACCAGGAAGCAGGGTTTGCAACAGCTTCGCAACGGCCGATATAGTTCTACTCTCTCTACCATCTCACCAAGAACTGAGTATCCGGAAGCAGAAATAAGGTATCAGAACATTCAGAAACGACTGTTTTTCTCACACTGGAGATATCTGTGTATTTCCGATAAGTCAAATCACTGTGACAAACAGAGGAAAAATGTATCAGTGCGAAGGCTGTGTTTCAAGCTCTCCCCTGAAGCTCTACTCGAGGACAGCTGGGGAGTGACCACTGGCCATCCGCTGGACACCCAGGGCCGCTGCCAGAACAGCTTGCGTGGGCTGCTTCCCCAAGGGCTCTGTCCTCAAGCCCCAGCCTCCCCTGCTACCCCGAGCCCGCGGCAGCTTCTCCGTGTGCTGGGAGCAGGGAGGCTGTGTCGCGGCAGAAGACACAAGCTCGACAGAAATGTGCAGGTTTCCTGTGTTGACTCAACAGATAGAAGGTGAGGAGCTTCAGTGAAGTGTCCTCAGAGATGCTCGGACTCATCCAGTTTACTCCCAGCGCAGCCAAATGGCCAAGATTGCACACGAAAGCAGCTCAGCCCCTAAGCCCGCAGCTGCCTGGGGGGTGTTCAGGCTCCGGGGACCCACCAAGAACAGCCGCCTGTGACGCAGGAGCAGCTGCTACACCCTCTCGTTTTCGGCAGAACTCGCAGCAGAGACGATGAACAGGAGTCCAGAAAACTGGTCACAGCCTAGGCAAGGGGCAGGCTGACCTTCTGTCCCCCCTCCACATCTAGGAAAATGGGGGGCGGGGCAACGCGGAGCCACCACCCAAGAAACACGCTCTCGTTTGGGGCGCGTGCAGAACGGACGCGAGCCCCGCGTGCCAGCGAACCACACCACTACCGCTGCTCAGCAAACGGGGTTGCACATGATGGAAGGTTTGCGATTCCTCCTTTCTAAGAATATTGTAAAGAACTGGATGATTCAGAAAAGATCTACACATCTTTATGATTTGGCTTTGCCTGACGTCTCTCTCCGGGTTGAGGGGTTGTTTCACTTGGCACGTGGAGGAAGAAAGGCCAGGCCACGATTGCGGCCCCAGCCCTGCCCTGCCAACGGCTGCGCAATGGTGCTCACGGGGCAGAGAGCGAGGGCAGAGGCACGCAGAGGCGGCGGGCTCAGGGCGGGCTCAGGGCGGCGGTCAGGGCAACCGAGGCCATGTCTAAGGGACTGTGCACCCCCCACCTGCCGCTGCACCAGCCCACCCCTCCAGAGCAGGAGGGGTAGGACATCAAGAAACACCACCACTTCTGGGGCCCGTGGGGAGGCCAACACAGCACACGGTCTGGAACTGCCAAACCACAGAAGTATCAAGATGTACTTTTGTTACCAAAAAGACATTTCCAGATGAAGAAGAGAAGGTGGGTCTTGATGGGCGCAGAGGCACCCCTGTCCTGGAGGGGCCGTGGCAGCTCGTTACTGACCTATGTGGGCGTGGGCCGCCGGGCCGGTGAGTGCGGCGGCGGTGGCACTGGGAGCGGCGGCGGGTCTCCCTCCCGGGTGAGATGAGGTGGAGGATGCAGAGGATGAAGTGGACGAGCCCTGAGTGACCCGGTCGAGCCAGGGCTCGATGTTGGAATGGCTCTGGAGCGGAGTGGAGGTGAGTCGCCCGGGTCGCCGTAAAGAGCCCTCATCTTCTGAGGCAGATGACGTGTCTGTGGTTAAAATAATGACGACAGGCATGATGTAGGGATGAGTCAGGGAGGAGGGCGAGTTCCCACACTGGCTCCTGCGTCTGCCAGGACTGCACGTGGCAAGCTTTGTACACCGACACCGCTGGGCCCCAGAATGGCCAAGGGGTCATCTCAAAGGCTGCCCTCAAGTCTAGAAGGGCCTGTGTTTGCCCGACTGTGAGATCCAAGGAGCCCTACCTGGGAAAGTGGTTTCACAAGCCCGACTTCCCCCAGAGGACTGTCTGGGAGCACCACACGCTGGGAGTGAAGGCAACCCCAAGCCCTAAATGGCTTCAGCACATTCCTTGGTGGGTCCCAAAAGCAGAGAAGACCCCAAGTGTTGAGTGCTCATCTGAGTGAACACCCCACACAACCTTCACACACAGCTCAGCCGGCCTCCCGAGGCAGCACGGGGCTCATGGGGCAGCAGCCCCAACCCACTCCAGGCCTCCTCCTGTCCACCTGCGTCCTCTTAGGGGAGGTGGCAATGAGCGCTGACAAGAACTCCTTCCCCCAGACAACTGCTTCAGTCAATAAGATAACTGTTCATTAAGGTTCTGTCAAGTCAGCATGACTGTGCGTTCTATTATTATGATTAAAAAGTGGGTAGTATCTATCGTTGTATTTAGTAGAAACAATACTTTGACAGCTATTTTTAGAAGATTTTTTTCAACAATATAAACTTTTTTTTCCTTTAGAAAGGAAGTGTTACCAAAACACCAAATTGGCTTGTAAATCTGGTGTGTTTGGTTTTCACTACATCATCCATCCAAACACTCATGCTGCCAGTTTCATGACTTCAACACAAGACAGACGGGCATCCCAGAGCGCCACACACCACCAACGCCGGGTGGGGACAGAGACAGAGCTTACAACACCTTCACTGAAGAGAAGCTCCATGTAGAAGTTCTCATTTCTAAAGGTAATGACAACAAAACAATAATAAATTTTTTAAAACCCTCCAAATAGCCTATATTCTTCCATTTAAGGCCTGGTAAAAATATAGTGGTCATTAATAAGATAAGAATAATTTTAAAGGGGCGCCTGGGTGGCACAGCGGTTAAGCGTCTGCCTTCGGCTCAGGGCGTGATCCCGGCGTTGTGGGATCGAGCCCCACATCAGGCTCCTCCACTGGAAGCCTGCTTCTTCCTCTCCCACTCCCCCTGCTTGTGTTCCCTCTCTCGCTGGCTGTCTCTATCTCTGTCTAATAAATAAATAAAATCTTAAAAAAAAAAAAAGAATAATTTTAAAATTCTTAAATCAGAGAACTCTAGTATTCCAGTAAGCATTGATTTTAGGTTCCTCTCTTGACTAAAAAGCATAAATAGCATCTTAGTAAAAGAATTAAAATCTACCCAGAAGTCCTATAGAAAGCAAGCACCCACTTGGGTAAGAGCCACACTGTATATACCACAGATTTTCAGGGAGGAATACGGCACATACGCAAACATTTCTAATCTCTAATTTTTCTAAATCTTGACTACAGGTCGGAAGGGGAAAGGAAGGCTATGAGCTCAGGGCTGTGGAACGCCCACAGACGCCGACCCCGACGCGGGTCATCCATACCTGGAGGCGTGTAGGTTTCCACCGACGAATGTACAAGAACAGAACGTCTCTTTGAAGGCATAGGCATCTTCCTCTCCTTGTATTTGGCCAAAGCTGCTTGTACCGCCTCAGTGTGAACATCTACGTAAAAACAACAGCAATAAAGACACTTTCTACAAGATTGCTTATGAAGTAACAAAATTAAGTTCCATACTCTTATCTGTTTTCATTGAATGTGAATGAGACACAAGCACGGCCTAGCATTAAGGACGGCACGTGATGGAATGAGCACTGGGTGTTATACGCAACTGATGAATCACTAAGTTCTACCCCTGAAGCTAATAATACACTATATGTTAATTAAATGATTTTAAATTTAAAAAATCAAAAAAAATTTAAAAACTAAGCATGGCTTATGACATTGGCCCTAGATTTCTTTAAATGTTCCTTTGTTTGTAGATTTGGACCCATGTAAATATTTTCAGTTATAAATCAAAACTATTTAAAAAGAAATCCCCCAAATTAAAAATAAACTGAAACAAATGAACCTAAATGGGTCTCCAGTTGTTGGCCTGAACTATTCCAAATGACTTTCAAATACATAGTTAGACTGTTTAGCCTGTTCCTCTGCAGATATTTACTAAGGATGCATAGGAAAGATAAACTCTGGGGGCGCCCGGGGGGCTCAGTCAGTTAAGCATCCCACTCTTGATCTCAGCTCAGGTCTCAATGTCAGGGTCCTGAGTTCAAGCCCTGTGTTGGGCTCCACTACTTAAGAAAGAAAAGAAAGAAAGAAAAGAAATGTAAAGTCTTTTCTGCAATCACACAGCGATGCCACCATCCCTGGGAACAAAAACACTCATGAGGAAGATCCAAACACAGAAGGAAAGTTACATACACCTCTGTTCCTGGATCTGAATAGAAGTGCTGGCATGAACACATGTGACACTTTGTCTTTAACTATTATGCTGTACCTCCATCCACTAAAAATGTCTAGGAAAAGTGCTGGTCCAGGGCGCCTGGGTGGCTCGGTCAGCTAAGAGTCTGCCTTTGGCTCAGGTCATGATCCCAGGGTCCTGGGGGTGAGCCCCACGTCGGGCTCCTGGCTCGGCAGGAAGCCTGCTTCTCCCTCTCCCTCTGCAGCTCCTCGCCGCTCATCCCCTCTCTTGTGTTTTTGCTCTCTCTCTCTCAAATAAATAAATAAAATCTTAAAAAAAAAAAAAAGTGCAGCCCGATAGCAATGAGTAACCCTTGCACCCAGAATGTGGTCTTCAAATACCCATGCTCGCTGAAGGACTCTGAGAAAGGCAGACTCTAGGGTAGGCGCAGGAAACACACAGAGGAGCCGAGAGCATCTTGTCGTGACAGCCAATGAGGACTTGATCAAACAGCTCAGGACTGTGGAGCTGATTGGAAGATGCGCCCAAAGGCTAAGGATGGAATAGTTTGAATATCAACAAGGATAGATGCTAGAATGGATTGTATACCAAATACTGGGGGCGCCTGGGTGGCTCAGGGTTAAGCATCCGATTCTTGATTTCGGCTCAGGTCACAATCTCAGGGTTGTGAGACTGAGCCCCACATCAGACTCTGTGCTCAGTGGGGAGTCTGCTTGAGATTCTCTCCCTCTCCTTTTGCCCCCCCCCCACATAAATAAGTTAAAAAAAAAAAGGATATCAAACACACACACACACACACACAGACAAGAGAACAGAAAGGAAGAAAAAGAGGCAGCAAAATTAATTGGTTGCCATTGGAGTTTGCCAGCAACCTAACTCATTATTCTAAAAAGGAACAAGTAAGTGGAAAGAATGGAGCATTTATCCGGGTTCTCCTGTACCAGGTAGCAAGCAAGGATGAGCCTATCTTTATAGAAGGAGCCCAGCCTCTGAATGAAGAGGGATGACAAAAGCAGCTTCACCATTTTGCAACCCTCATGAATGACCGTATCTAGGAACTGGCTATCACTGGCTGCCAGTGTCCCAGGCAGCCTGTCCTCCCGGTGAGGGAACACAGCACCCTATCTTGTCTCAGGGACAACCGAAAACGTAACCCGACCCTCACGGAGCCTTGGAGGGGAGGACGACACCCCACAGGAGCTGCCAGAGACAGCCCAGGCTCTTCCACAGACTAGAGGGACAGATGCAGACGTCAACAAAGACTGAAAACACTACCAACCATTTGTGATATGTAGATCTTGTTTGGATCCTGGGTCCAAACAAAGTGGTTTTAAAAAGCCATGGGGCACCTGGCTGGCTCAGTCCGTGGAGCATGGGACTCTTGGTCTTGGGGTATGAATTTGAGACCCACATTGGGCGTAGAGCTTACTTAAAATTTTTTTTGAAATAAAAATTAAAAATTAAAAAATTAAAAACCATATGAACATTTGGATATTTGATATTAAGGAATTATTCCTTATTTTGTGATGATGGTTTTTATGTTTTAGAGATACAAAGACATGATCCTTTTCAGAAACAGCCACCAAGAATATTATGACATCTAAATGAAATAACGTGATCTCTGAGATTTGCTTCAAGATCATGTGGGAAGCGAGGGCGTAGGTGAGGCGTGGGTGAGCATGGCTGGGGCTGTGCTGCTGGACAATAAGTCCAGAGGGTTATCACACGAGGAAGTCCACTTTTGTACCTGTTTAAATTTTTCTCCAACAAAATGTTTTTAAAACATTTAAAAACCTTGCAGTGAGATGGTCCACAGGGTCCTAATCAGGAAAGATGAAAAATGTACACATAATGTATTAAAGTAAAATTTATAAACATCAGAGACAACAAGACAATTCTATCAGCTTCCAGAGAGAAAGACTGACTCACCTCACGTTACTCAACAGAAACTACTGGGGGCAAGAAGGCAACACGTATTGAAGAGAGATGTGTTCAACCTAGAATTTCATATTCAGTCAAATTACCCTTTAAACATAAGGGTCTAATATAAATACTCCCAGACATAAGAAGGTGCTTGAGACACAAGTGCAGGAGCCCCGGCAACAATATGGCAGTGACCGTGAGCGCACACCTTAAACCCTACTGCAGTCTGAGAAACGAACATAACCACAAATACAGGTAAAACACAGAACTAAAAATCAACAGAATATCAGCACAACAGGGTCCAAGCCAACAAATCCAAGAAGCTCAGCAAACCCCAAGAAACACAGACCTACACGTACCAAGGCACCAGTATTGTATGGATTTGTCCCAGATCATGGACCACTGCTGCCGGCACACAGGCAGGCTGACGCACGCGGTTGTGTGACTCACGCTGCATGAGTGACCTCGGGAGCCTGGCCTCCAGGTCAGAACTGGCTCCTCTGGTCTGGACACCAAGAGCTGTAAATCTTGCCTCACATCCTCCCACGTCCCCTGCTGCTCCAAGCTTGGCTGCCCCCCCCCCCCGATGGAATCTGGGAGGGGAGACAGACACACCTAGCCCAGGCTCCTGAAGATGTAAAGACATGATAACATGGAAATGCAACTCGCTCCAAACTGCACGCAGGTAAAAAAAAATGTTTAACTTCAGACCCCATCACTGGCCTTATAAATATAGCCCTTATGGGGGTGGACAGTGGGAGGTCTCAGCTGGAAGGAGGACGCTGGCCAGGCCTCTCCGTCGGGGACTCCACCCCGGGTGTCTCCACGAGGCTTCCCCAGCTGATAAGGTTGGGTGTTGTAAGCACCCGCTCTCATGTAACCCTGTCCTAACCTCCTTTACTGCTCACTGTTGCCCTCACCTATGGGCAGATTTCCCTTTTCTTCTATTTCCACTAGGTTTTTACTTTATAATATCAATGAAATGTTTTTTCCCCTTTGAAACTGAAAGTACGGCTGCCGTGATGAGAACAGCACATCATAATCAAATCACTCAAAACCAGAGATAAAGAGAAAAATCTTCAAAGTGCCAGAGGCAAAAAGTCACATTACAGACAAGGGAACAACAGTACGAAACAAAACAACAAAGCTCGGAGGAAGAGCACTACTGATTTCAACAATTATTTCTAAGCCATAACATGGAAACGCGGTTTTGCCGTGAAGCTACATGAATACTTCGACAGGACAGGACGGAGTCCAGAAGCAGCATCGCAGGTGCCGCTGCAGGTGTTCCTAGATGGAGGAGCAAAGGCAGTGTGTTCTCCACAAATGGTGGGGTCGCTGGATATCTGTGTGCAAAAAATGAGCTTTGATTCATACCCTGAACTAATACTAAACTCAACTAAAATATGGATCATAGACCTAAAGCTAAAATATAAAACTATAAACCCTCTAGAAGTGAACAGAGGTGACAATCTTTGTGACCTTCAGGTGAGGCAAAGATTTTTTTAGACACAAGAACAAAAGCACTATCCACTAAAAACCAAACCAAACCAAACCAAACAAAAAACAGGTAAGTTGTACTTCATTAAAATTAAAAACTTCTAGGGGCATTTCGGTGGCTCAGTCAGTTAAGCACCTCACTTTTGCTTTCCGCCTGGGGGGTGATCTTGGGTCGTGGGATCAGCCCCACTTTGGGCTCTGTGTTCAGCACAGAGTCTGCTTCTCCCTCTCCCTCTACTCCCCCCGCTGCTGCTGATTTCCCTCTCTCTCTCAATCTCATATAAATAAATAGCATCTTCTAAAAAATAAATAAATAAAATAAAATTTAAAACTTCTGCTCTCCAAAAGCCGCTTTAAGAGAATGCAAAGATAAGAGAAAGCCTCAGAGAAAATACTAGCAAATCACAGTTATGATCAAGGTCTTATATTCAGAAAATAAAGAATTAGAACTAGAATGAAGTTCACAGTTTATTAACATCTGTCACATGGAAACAGACTGGGAGCAGAGGATGGGGGGAAGAGGGAAGGCAGGAAGATAAGGAGAGGAAGGGGCCTTTACTATGACCCCATTCATGGAGCACGTGAGTGCAAGTATCTGCACGTGCTTGTGGGTATCAGCGTGCACGTGTGTGCACCTGCATGAGTGTTGGGGTATCTGTGTGCGTGTGTGGGTATCAGCGAGTGTGCACGGGTGTCCGCATGCACATACGGGTGTTTGCGTGCCTGTGTCCATGTGCACGTGCGGGTGTCTGCATGCCTGTGTTGGTGTGCACCTGCGGGTGTCTGCGTGCACATGTGGGTGTCTGCGTACCTGTGTCCGTGTGCACCTGCGGGTGTCCGCGTGCACGTGTGGGTGTCTGCGGGCACATGCAGGTGTCTGCGTGCCTGTGTCCGTGTGCACCTGCGGGTGTCCGCGTGCACGTGTGGGTGTCTGCAGGCACATGCGGGTGTCTGCGTGCCTGTGTCCATGTGCACCTGCGGGTGTCCGCATGCACGTGTGGGTGTCCGCATGCACATACGGGTGTTTGCGTGCCTGTGTCCATGTGCACGTGCGGGTGTCTGCATGCCTGTGTTGGTGTGCACCTGCGGGTGTCCGCGTGCACATGTGGGTGTCTGCGTGCCTGTGTCCATGTGCACCTGCGGGTGTCCGCATGCACGTGTGGGTGTCCGCATGCACATACGGGTGTTTGCATGCCTGTGTCCATGTGCATGTGCGGGTGTCTGCATGCCTGTGTCGGTGTGCACCTGCGGGTGTCCGCGTGCACGTGTGGGTGTCTGCGGGCACATGCGGGTGTCTGCGTGCCTGTGTCCGTGTGCACCTGCGGGTGTCTGTGTGCACATGTGGGTGTCTGCGTGCCTGTGTCCATGTGCACCTGCGGGTGTCTGTGTGCACATGTGGGTGTCTGCGTGCCTGTGTCCGTGTGCACCTGCGGGTGTCCGTGTGCACATGTGGGTGTCTGCGTGCCTGTGTCCATGTGCACCTGCGGGTGTCCGCATGCACGTGTGGGTGTCCGCATGCACATACGGGTGTTTGCATGCCTGTGTCCATGTGCATGTGCGGGTGTCTGCATGCCTGTGTCGGTGTGCACCTGCGGGTGTCCGCGTGCACGTGTGGGTGTCTGCGTGCCTGTGTCCGTGTGCACCTGCGGGTGTCCGCGTGCACGTGTGGGTGTCTGCGTGCCTGTGTCTGTGTGCACCTGCAGGTGTCCGCGTGCACGTGTGGGTGTCTGCGTGCACATGCGGGTGTCTGCGTGCATGTGTCCGTGTGCACCTGCGGGTGTCCGCGTGCACGTGTGGGTGTCTGCGTGCATGTGTCCGTGTGCACCTGCGGGTGTCCGCGTGCACATGTGGGTGTCTGCGTGCCTGTGTCCGTGTGCACCTGTGGGTGTCTGCGTGCATGTGTCCGTGTGACCTGCGGGTGTCCACGTGCATGTGCGGGTGTCTGCGTGCCTGTGTCCATGTCCACCTGCTGGTGTCCACGTGCACGTGTGGGTGTCTGCACATGCTCAGTAGATGCTGAGGGGGGTTGTCTCAGGATTCAGAGTTCAGGTGATTTTACTTTTGTCCTTAAACATGATATATTTGATATCACATGTATTATTTATATAATCAGAAAAGAATATTAACAGTGTGACAAATGTATGCTAAATTAGTAAAAAATTATCTGATCAAAAATTTCTCCTTACTTCATCACACTCCCATGTTAACATAACATTTAAAATCTTAACATTCCTCTTAGATATTCTTAAAACAAAATGGTCATTTCTTTATCTCTGTTGAAAGTTTTTCATCATTAAAAAAAACGGCTTACCAAAAGAGCTTAAATGGAAAGGAAATATATGCTCACGCAGGGTGGAAATGTTGTTAAACGGGGGAAGCGGGGTGCGCAGAAACTACTGACACGCGACGTGAATGTCTCCAATAGGCCTTCTGATCATTCAAATAAAACATCACAGGCTAACTTAAATACTGATAAAAGCACTGATAGAGTGGCAGAAATCTCATTAGAAGGAACGCTCCAAAATTAGAAAAAGAAAAAATAGTAAAAACACCTACAGTAGTAAAGCTGTTCCACAACGTACAAAAAGTACTAATACCAACCCCAAAGCTTGAGGCAGAAAAATGGACAAAAAGTTGAAAGAAATTACACTGATTGCGGGGGGAAGGACGATTTCTCTAGGGATTTTTATAAGCAACCTGGGGGAGAGACCACCAACCCTGCAGGTTACACGGAGAGACACCGTGATTGTGTGAAGGTTAGATTTTCTCTTGAGAAATAGCATGATGTTCAAGTAAAACCATTTGCTTAGCAGATGTTTGTAGCCAAGTCCACAGGGGAGGCCCCCCCGTCTGGTCCCTACCTGACCGGAAGCGCTCGTCCCGGGAGCTGGTGGGCCTCGGCTTCTGCTGTTTGGGCCCTGCGGCTGTGGTCTGTGAGGGGCCGGGGACCCTGCTCTCCGCCTGCAGGGATGGGTCTACTCCTGCAACACAATTTTGTAGGAACATCTTGTGTCAACAATTCGCTTTTCCAGTGATGGAAAAATCCATTTAAAACAGCCACACAGCACACACTGTCCCGACAACCGTAATCTGAGCACACGCACCCTGCGGTGGCCCTTGAAGCCCAGAAGACCCCTGGATCTGGAGGCTGGGGACAGAGCCACGAATACCCACTTCCCGCTCTCTCCCCCGAAAGTGCCCAGGCTGCCCTGCCTCACTGTCCACCATCTGCAAAAAGGGTGACCAGCACACAGCATCCCTGAGCCACCAGCTCAGCACGTGCGGCCACCTGGGGCAGACTCTCTTGGGAAGGTCCTTCAGAAGCGTGTTTCTTCATCGTCAACGTGTCCTGAATCTGAAATGGCTTGTGTCACTTTCCCTGGCACTGTCCGTGATGTCAGCCAACTCCCCAAAAAACATCCCACGAAGCAGTCACTGGGGTGGAACCACTTGTCCTTGGACACAGGCAGAAACACGGAACGGTGGCGAGTGGGGGTGCACATGACCGTGACAACTGCAGAGCACAGGGTGCAGAGACCTCAGGGGCTGACGCCCTCAGCCTGGGGACCCTGCTTGCTGTCTGCAAACCCAACACCTGGACAGCTGGCCACATTCCACGGCCCCTGACCACATAGGCCCATAGGGCAGTGTGGTGAGTGAAGGGACGGGGCCCAAGCATGCTGGGTCATGACACAGAATCCATGGTGTTGCTTGAGCTCTAATTTGCTGACCTTTGCGAACAGCACAACGCAAGCCCTCTGTCATGCTTCATCAGAGTGACAAAGTTTAACTTTAGTCTCTGCCTCAAGACATCTCATAAAAGTAGATAGGCTTCCAGCCCCGTGGGTTCTGCCAGCCCTTATCACTTCCTGAAAAGAGGCCATCTATCCTTGCCTCAAACCCACTGCTGGACACAGTGGGGCAGAGGCAATCCTGTGTGACCTGGAGACACTCTGAGACAATGCACCAAGAGGGCACAGCAGGGACCACGGTGGCCAGGGAGCCCAGTGCACGGTGGCCTGGGTCAGCAGTGCCGCCAGGACACCGGCTTTGGCTCTGTGGACAGGGCAAGCGGCCCCGGAGCCCGGCCACACCGCAGGTGTGTGAACAGAACAGACGTCATCACTGGTGCTTAGGCACTGCATTCTTGGGGTGTTTAGTTGCACAGAGCTAGAAGATGGGAACAGGCCTTCCTTCTTCAAAATCTGAGCATATCCATACGCAAACACACACATATAGCAACACTGGTCAGCACTGTGACTGGCGTCTTGTTTCTTGTGACTGGATAAAATCACTTCTAAGCTCGTAATGGAGAATACATAGAACCTTACACATTATGGACACATGCCTATGGACGTCCTTACGTTTGCATTCCAAAATATGGGTGCTTTCATTCTTTGAGATAGATTCGTTTATTCCACAAAATGCAAGCCCAATGTGAAATTATCACATGAAAGAGCAGGCACAGTTTTTATTTTTACAGGTATCAAGAGACACCCTTCTAAAAGGGTTACAGCAATATGCCCACAAGCAATGCATGGAAGTGCTATCTCCCCACACCCTTGTCAGCACTGGGTGTTTAGAAAGATTTTTAGAATTTTGCCAGTCTGATAGGAGGAAGACGGTTCACTTCAATTTGCATTTCCATACCTACCGGTGGGGTTGAACATTTTCATTTCCTCTTCTTTGAACTTCTATTCATTTCATCCAGCTAATGAGTTCCCGAGAAAGAGCTACAGGAACGCTGGTCTGCTGGGGTCACAACCCTGGCCTGTGCACACACCCCAGAGCTGGGGCAGGCTGATGGCAGCTCAGCCATTCGGAAATATTTTCATCTCTAGGCAACGAATCAGACCTGCTTTCTTTTCCTTTCTAACGCCCAGGTCTCCCATCTTGTAATCAAAGGTTATTCAAGTATCTTCCTGAATGTTACAGTCTCTTATAATTACAAACATACTTCCAGCTTTAACCCTTCTGAAGCTTCTGTTCGTTGATGGTAGACAGGAAGAGCACCCCAGCCCCACTGCCTCCAGGATGGCACCAGCCTGAGACAAGGCTTCCTCCTCCGCGCTCTCCTGCATCATTGCCAGACCACCTCCCCCGCCACTGGCGGGCTCTTCCACCCTGAACACCAACACCCGCTTGCTGGGGCTGTGTGCACACAACCAGGTTTAATGCCTGAAGGCCAGGCCCTTTCCACTAGTATTCTTTCTCAGAGATGTATTGGCTACTCTCGGAACCTTTCTCCTTCAAATGGGTGATTATTTCCAATCCCAAGTTTGGAAATTTTAAAAACCAGCCAGTGGTATTCAGACTGGACTACATAATGTCCACAGATTAATTTGGAAACAGTAATTTCCATTGAGGAAATCAGTATCTTTCTTCATATTTTAGGGTCTTGGCTATTTCTTTCAAATAGATTTCATGATCCTAATATAGGTTCTGTGACTTTCTTCCTAAGGAATTAATAAGTATTATAAATGTAAGTTTTTTCATTAAAATATTGCCAGGGAAAGGCTATCGATTCTTGTGAATCTATCTTCTATCAAAGCACAAACTCTTCCTAACTCAAGAGTGAAGGGGCAGCCACCTGTGGCCCCAAGGAATAAAACAATACCGCCTCTGAGCGCAGACGACTGCCGTTTGCTCTCCAATCTCCGTCCTGCTTTGCTCCCCCGTCACGCGGCAGCGGCCCCTGGAGGAGAGTGGCCTCTCCCCCTGCGTGGGGTGCAGAAGCCACAGTGTGTGCCACGGTCTGCCAGCTGCTGGTGACGTCTGTCACGTGGGCTTTAAGACACTCTAACAGTCCCCTTCAATTCCCATTTTACTCAGAGATTGCTTCTGTTTTGTTTTGGATTAACGAATGTCAGTACATACTCTTTTTATTGCTGATTTATTGTAAACTATATCATACCGATATAGGCAGCACAAACCAGGTGTTCCGTTTACAAATTATTACACAGGGAAAACCCAGTGAGACAGCGGCAGCAGTCAGGGAGCACTCAAGCGCCTCTGGAGCTCCCTGCGCCACCTCACCCCACGAGCACCCGGTGCGCCGACTTCCGTGAAAACCGCTTCCTTGTCTCTCTTTACCGACTACGCAGGAGCTCCTGAACAGGGCAGGCCGGCGTGCTTTTCTAAGCTGTACTGGCTGTGCTCCTCCGCGATGGTTTCTTTCACTCCCCACTATGTTTACGAGATTCATCCCGGCTGATGCGTGGGGGTCTTCAAGCTTTCCACCGGATGGGTTCTGCTGGTGGACGTCTGAGCTCTTGGCAGTTTAGGGATCTAGTAAACATTGCTCTGCACAGAGAGGACAAGGGGCCAATGTCCCAGAGTTTGTCCAGAGCGCCTAGCGCCCGTGTGGGGAGTGGCCGGTCACCGCTGCCCCTCTTCAGCTGTACCACACCCCACTGTTGGAACCCCTCCAACAATCCATGCAGGTTATGGCTTTCTTCCACATTCCTCCGATCCCCACTGAGGTTAAACATCTTTCTTTGCTGTTGGCTAGTAGGCTTGACACAAAACAGTGATTCAAGGCTTCAGACCAGTTTCCTCCTGCGCTTTTTAAAAAATCATGTTGGGGGACTTCTGGCTATTTAAGTTTAAATTAATTACAATTAAATTAAAAATTCAGGCTCCCAGTTACGCTAACCATATTTCAAGTGCTTGACAGCCATCCGTGGCTAGTGATGACAGAACATTTCCATTATCACGAGAGTTAACGAACAGGACGGTGCTGCCTTCTGTGTTCTGCATACTAGTTCTTTCCCAGGTATTTGTGTTACAATTCTCCTGCCACTGTGTGACTTGCCCTTAATCTGTTTATGGTGACTTTGGATAAAATGACAGTGTTCATTTAAACACAGTCACTGCTTCCTCCCTTAGGGTCACAGCTCAGGCTCTTTAGTGACTCGTGAAGTTCCGCCTATCTTGTGATGGTGACCAAAGTTTTCCAAACAATCTTCGAAGAGGCTGTAGCTTTCGCCTTTCCTATTGGTCCTTCTATGCCAGACACTGATTCCTGTGTCCAGTGACTGGTCTTCTATTAGGATAGGGGCTGTGCCAACACCGTGCCCTCCAACGCTGCCCCCCCACAGGCCACGTCTGCACACACGTGTGCGTCTGTGTCTGGGCTCCGGGTCCCGCTCTGCAGATCCAGCTGCCTGCCCTGGTTCCAGACCAGGCCGTCTTCATGACGATAGCGTGATAGTAATTCTTCTTATCCTGGTAGGGCAAATCTTCCCACCTCATTCTTCCTTTCTGAGTACATTTTTAATCCCTTGGCCCTTTCAACTTATACATAAATTTTAGAATTAGCTCATTAAATTCCACCAAAAAACCCTGTTGAAACGACAAGTGTGTTAGCTCTACAGATCAATTTACCCTAACCTTAACCTTTACAGCATTTGTTCCGAACCTAAGTTAGGGAATGTTCCTCACTGTAATCACAAGAAGAATCATATTCTATAATCATAAAAATATAATAAATCCTACTTGGAAATGACATCTATATCAAACCCAAGCTGTAAATTATAACCTGTGGATTATATTATTCAATATTAGACATGCTGCCCAGTCCTCAATAAAATATGATACATACCAATGTGAAACTCTAAAATCCATATTTAGGTCAAGTTTGGTGAGAATATTAACTGTTACAAAAGAGTTGAGCGTGCTGACTTTACCTTGAATAAGTGGGATATAGCGTGCAAGCAGCTTTGCCCGTTTCTTTTCATATCCTTTTTGAGTGATGTCACCTAAAATGACAGGGGCAAAAGATGATTATATTTCCTCCAAAGTTCCAAAGTTTTAGAATGAAAAAATAATTCGTAATGGAGAAAGTGGAAACACTAATATCTCTGATCGCCCACACAACGGAACACTATTCAGCAGTAAAAGGAACAAACTACCAATAGATACAATCTGGATAAAGCTTCCAGGAGCACTGCTAAGTGAAAGCAGCCTGGCTCAAAGGGCTACACACCGAACTATTCCATTTACAGGACGTTCTGGAAAAGATAAAACTATAGGGACACAGCAGATGGCAGTTGCCAAGGGATGGGGGTGACGGAAGGGCTGACTACAATGGGGAACGAGGGGATTTCAGGGGCAACGAAGCCGTTCTGTTTTGATGGTAGTGGCCCGTGACTGCATGTGTTTGTCAAAACCCAAGAGAACTACACACTAGGAAGGGTCAATTTTATTGTATGTAAATAATACTTTAATTTTTAAAAATTGTGATCATCCCCTAAGAGCAGATTCTAATTCAGAAATGCAGAGTCTAAAAAAATTTAATAAAATTTTAAAAAATAAAAAATTTTAAAGTTAAAAATGAAGAAGAGAAGCAGACTCTGAGGCCATCCCCCAGGATGAGCCTGAGCCAGCGTTTTACAAAGCCTGCCAAGTGAGCCCCGAGCAGGCTCATGCGTGCAAGCGCTGGTGGCAGGCCAAAGCCCGTCCCCGGGCCCGGACTCGGGAACAGGGATTGCTGTTCTGACAAAGGGTCATAAAGAGGAGTGGCCTAAAGACGAGTTAGAGCTGCCAGGAGCAAGACGGGAAGCGCGTCTGCATGGAGACACTTCTCAAGCTATGTGCACGGTCTGTTTCCTAGAGAGAACTTGGCGTGCTCAGTGGGAATCCGTCATGTCCTCGAGACTTTATTTAGGCCAGAAATATATATTACAATCTCCACTAGTAGCTTGTTTGGGCAAGCTGTCTTCAGGAGAAAGCTCTTACTGTTTTGAAGCCCTCCTCCCCTCCCAGCCCCTGCCCCAGCCAACGAGCACAGGGCCGGGCCGCCGGCAGTCAGGAGGGCCGGGCCGCCATCCCCGGGGGCCTCGCCAGGCCTGTACCTGATCTCTTGACTGCAGGATTTCTTGTGGCAAAATGTCTCCCATCTAGGTAAAGACTCGCTGGAAGTCTCTGGGGAGACATTCATACACCACCCTGCGGAAGACGAGTCTGAGGTTGGGAGCACCAGGTCCTGCCCAGAGCGACCACCAGCTCCCAGGGGGTCTGCACGGCTTTAGCAACAGCCCCTTCAGCCCGGCCCTCCCCGCTGAGCCTCTCTTGTGTATCTCACCTGCCCCACCTTATTTATTCCCCCACCACCCCTACAGCAAACTAGTCTTCTAATTTGAATTTGTTCTGCAGAATGGACACTGCTTTGTGTCCATGTATTTTTACTTTACCTGAATGGCATGATACTGCAAATCTCACTCTGCCTGTTTTTTATGCTAAGCACTCCATTTTTAACACCAGCCAGTCCATGACTCAGTGAGCACACCTAGTCCGTGGCTAACGGCCAGTGTCCTTGGAGTGCACTGTCCTTGCCCTACCCACTTACTGCATACTCAGACCCCAAGCCGGGCCAGGGTAGGACTGTAGAATTTAGCTTCATACTGTTTAACTTGTGAACAACTTTAAAGCACACGTATTTTTTTTAAAGTAATATCTACTAAAAAGTTATGCTTCTTCTGAAATATACAAAAATATGTAATTAAGACAAATTGAAATGAAAGCTAAATATTGTTACACAACACTAAAACTGATAAACCCCCATTTAAAAGCAGAACACTGATTTTCCAGGATATTTAAAAATTAAGTATTCGTTTCCTAGAAATGGCTCCTTCTTAGGTTTCCATTTCAAATGAACATTTCCATGGTGAAGGTGAAGGGAGCATTCAGAAATGAAACATTAACTCCCTGCTTCATGCCTGTGATATCGCAAAAGTGGTCCCGTGTCTTCTCACCGAACCAGTTGAACATAACCAAGCTACACATTTTCATGTGTAACCAGTTACCATTTTTCTCATATCCAACTCAGACACGAACCCAACACACCCCTGAATGCCGACTTCTGCCCACACAGACAGCAAGGCGGAATTCCAAAAGAGAATGCAGACACCAAACTAATAAGCTAATAGAAAAGGGACTCAAATCCAAATTTTCTGAACCCAAGTTCAGTAAACCTTCAAGAGACAAACAGCAGAGCCAAACTCCCCGACTGCTACACCAAGCTGGAGTCGCCCTGACCCGACCGCTGAGGGCATTTCAGCCAGGATAAAGCTCACCCCTGGCTGAGCACCCAGGTGCCTGGGGGGGCTCTGGGAAGACACCAGGGCCCACCCGTCTCTGGTGGTCTGTGGGCTGCTAGCTGTTCTTACCAGCCCTCCAGGTAGGGGCTATGCTATGCGGCTCAGGTTGACCTCCATTGTTGCCAACCACAGTCATTTAGGATTACAAGTGCAAAATCGCAAATAGTGTCTCCAAGTCCCAACCCAGACACCAGGGTTTCTAAAAGCCTATTCTCAAAAGCATTCAATAACTCCTTAAGGTCACAGCAACAAGGACAGGCAGAGCACATCATATATAACAACAAATAACAGGAGACAACCTAATTGTTAATTTAAAAAAAAAAGGGAAGAAAATATGCTGCCATACGTCATTACTACAGAATACTGTTGGTCCAAAAAAAATTCCCTGGTATTTGGAAGGTAGAGGATGGGTATCACTTAACACAGATTCATGATACACTACTGGGTAAAAGTAGCGAGTGGAAAACTATATACATAAAGATTGATTTAATTCTGGTAACAACAAATAAATAAAACTATACATGTGTGTAAGTATCTATTTCTTTGTGTGCAAGAAATGTCTGGAAGACTGCCCAGCAAATTATTAATAGTGATTTGTTTATTTAGCTTGAGGTTGGTGTGAGAAGTATTTAATTTTCTACTTCATACACTTCTGAATTCTTTACATTTTTAGCACAATAACTGTAATTAAGAATATATGGAAAATAGTTTGATAATGCATTATGGTTTTATAAGATGTTATTGCAGGAAACTGAATGAATTCTACGTACTATTTCTGCAACTTACGAGTCTAAAATTATTTCAAAATAAAAAGTTAAAAATACATGGGAGAGACTATGTAAAATTGGTGTTATTTCTTTTTTAAGTGATAAAATTTGTCAGTGAAACCATCTGGGCTTGCAGATTTATTTTCCAGAAGGTTGGGATTTTTTTTCCCTTCTTTTGTTTTATTTTGCTTAATTAAACTTCATGTAGACAGCAATTTCAGGTTCACAGCAAAACTGAGGGCAAGGTACAGAGAACTCCCATACACCCTGTGTCCCAACACATGCACAGCCTTCCCCCATGATGAACACCCTACAGCGGAGTAGCCCATTTGTTTCAACTGATGAACTACACAGATACACAGTAATTACCCAAAGTCCACAGTTTAGCTATGGTTCACTCTTGGTGTTGGACACTCTATGAGTTTGGACAAAAGTATAACAACGTATCCATCATTGTGGCATCATACAGAGTATTTTCACTGCCTTACAAATCCTCTGTGCTCTGCCTATTCACCCCTCCTTCACCCTCAATTCCTGGCAATCAATGATCTTTCTACTGTCTCCACAGTTTTCCAGAACGTCATGGAGTTGTAATCATATAATCACCTTTTCAGATTGACTTCACTTAATGCATTTAAGTTTCTTCCATGTTTTTTCGTGGCTTGACAGCTCATTTCCTTTAGTGTTAAATAATATTGCATTGACTGGATGGACCAATTTATTTATCTATTCACCTCCTGAAGGGAGGTTTTCTATTGATTTCTGGTTTTCGGTTTCATTGATTTCTGGTCTAATTCTTATTATTTCTTCTATTCTGTTTACTTTTTATTTAATTTGCTCTTCTTATTATAGTTTCCTAGGGAAGAATCTTAGGTTACTGATCTTTTAAATTGAGATATAATTGACATATAACATTAGCCTCATACATATTTGTAAGTATTGTGAAATGAACACAAGTATAGTCAGCCATCATCACACAGTTACATTTTTTTTCTTGTGATAAGAACTTTTAAGACCTACTCTCTTAGCAACTTTCAAATACCACCAATCTGTTCTCTGTATCTATGGGCTCTGTTTTGTTAGATTCCACATATAAGTGAGATCATAAGGTATATGTCTTTCTCTGCCTCACTTATTTCACTTAGCATAACGCCCCCGATGTCCATCTAGTCACTGACTTTTGATCTTTCTTCTTAATGCTGTAAGTTTCCCTTTAAGTACTGCTTTTGAGGCATCCCATAAATTAGGTCAGTTGTGTTTTTATTTTCATGTAGTACAAAATATTTCAGAATTTCTCATGAATTTCTCTTTTGACCTGTGTTATTTAGAAGTATGCTGTTTAATCTCTACGTATTTTGAGTTCTCTTTGTTACTGATTCTTAGTTCAATTCTGTTGTGGTCTGAGAAAAGACACTGTATGATTTCAATTCCTTTAAATTTGTGAAGATGTGTTTTATGGCCCAGAATGTGGTCTCTCTTGGCGAATGCTTCACGTGGGCTTGAGAAGAATGTGCATTCTGCTGCTGTTGGATAAAACAGTCTCTAGATATCCATTATATCCAGTGGACAGATGATGCTGTTGAATTCAACTGTGTCCTTACTGATTTTTCTGCCTGCTGGGTCCTTTTCTGATAGAAGGGTGTTGAAGTCTCCAACTGTGACAGTAGGATCATCTGTTTTTCTTTGCAATTCTATTTGTTTTTGCTTCACATAGTCTGATGCCCCGCTGTTAGGCAATGCACATTACAGATGCACCCCCAGGCCATTCACCTGCCAGAAGCAAAAGTAAACCCTTTATGGAGAAACACAGAAACATCTAGAGTCACAAATCATTGCTACACCTACAGTCTCTGGCCTACAGGCAACAGGAAGCTGTGACTACAACCCATGAAAACCAATAGATAATAGGAAGATACAGACAGGGAATCCACATAATGGAACTTTAAAATAACCACGATCAATATGTTCAAGGAATTAAAAAGCAGGACTGTGATTTAAAAAAAAGAAAAAAGAAAATTCTACGCCCGAAAAATACTATATCTCAAATCCAGGAATAAATTTAATGAATGATAAATATATGACCGCTACACAGAAACTAAAAACACAGGGCGCCTGGGAGGCTCAGTCGGTTAAGCCTCTGACTTCCACCCAGGTCACGATCCCAGGGTCGTGGGCTCGAGCCCCGTGTGGGTTCTGCACACCCAACGGGGAGTCTGCTTCTCCCTCTCCCTCTGCCCTTCCCCCGCTCGTGCTCACTTTCTCTCTCTGTCTCATTAGTTAATAAACTGAAAGCACTACTGAGGTAAAGTTTGAAAGATCTAAAAAATGAAGTGATGTGGCATGTTCCTGGGTCTGTACACTCAATACCATAACGATGCCTCTCTGTCCAACTGAATCTTTAGAGTCTGAGTAATTAGAATCTAAACTCTTGCAGGGTTTGTGTGTGTGTAGAAATAGACAAGCTGATGCTAAAACGTACATGGAAAAATGCCAAGGGCCAAGACTAGCAAATGAAACTTGAGAAATAAAAAGGGACAGGTTTGACCAGACACAGACATACACCGAGAAGCTACAGTAGGGAGTGCAGTAAGATGGTAAGATAGACGAGGACAGCAACGCTGCAGCAATCAGTCCAGAGCAGTAGGGAAAAGATGGCCTTTTCCACAAATACGCCAGGACAACTGAGTAGCCACACAAAACAGAAATGAAAAGACTCTTTTCTCACAAAATTCAACTCCAGGTGGATTATATGTTTCAATGTGACAGATCAATAAAGCTCTTAAAAAATAATTTAAAAGAATATCTTCAGGGCCATGAGGTGGGGGAAGAACTCTTACATAGGACACAAAGATTACTCACCATGAAGGAAAAAGCAAACATTTCAGACCTCCAATGTAATTCACAAAGATGCGACATGGGACAAAAAGAAAAAGAAAACATCTTCTCTGAGTGCGCTGCAGACGTGGGGCTGAGTGGGCGCAGGTCCTGCAGCTGCTAACAAATTCCCACAAGCTTAGCTTCAAACAAGACAAACTCACTCCCTATCATTCTGGAGGCCGGAAGTCCAAAGTCAGTGTCACTGAGCCAGAATCAGGCGGCAAAAAGGCTGCAGTAACTCTGAAGACGCTAGGGGAGAATCCATTCCTGGGCTCTTCCAGCCTTCCCGACATGGGGCCACATCACTCCAGTCTCTGCCTTGGTGCCCACCTGCCTCCCCCTCCGAGTGTGCACCCGATCTCCCTCTGCCTCTCTCTTCTAAAGACACCTTCGATGGCATGTAAATTCCACCCCAAACATCCAGGTAGCTCATCTCAAGATCCTCTATCACATGCACAAAGACTCTCTGCAAATACGGTAACGTTCATAGGTTCCAAGGGTATGATGTGATTCGGGGTGGGTGCCAATAAGTGCATGACAATGACAGACCAATAAAAACCATGCGTGAGTCCTTAGAACTGCTGTGCTCTCAGGAAGAACACGTACTTCCTTGAGTCACTCTGGGAAGGGCGAACGTCTCTAGGCCAACAATGCCAGATTTACCCTAGCAACGCGGCTGTACAGATAAGCGGAATGACCATTTTTATACGTCTACAGTCCAGCAGCAGCACACTGACCTACAGAAAAGGAGAGAAGCTGACCCAGAGTAAGCTGACAGTGAGATTCATACCAAACCTGCCAAGACCCGCCCCGGGTCCGCTTACTCCAAAACTGAGCCCGCTCAGACCCTATGCTTCCCTCCAGCAGCCACCATGTGAGCCTGCCTGGGACCGAAGGCGCTCTCCATTCCTCTTCTCCTGAGCTCTTCCCTGTGCTGGCTCGCATGTGTGCTCCTGGGCTGAGGCCTCAAGGCTTCCCCTGGGGAACCCTTCTCCACATGGTCATCCTCCATTACTTTCAAAAAATACACGCAGGACTGCATGGTAAACGGTGGATGTATGTCATTAAACATATGTCAAAACCCACAGAATCTACACCACCATAAGGTAACTCAGGGCGCTGGGTAATGACGTGCCAGCGTACGTTCACTGATAGAACAAACGTATGCTGTGATAGTGGGGGGCTGTGCATGTGTGGGAATAGGGGTGCACAGGAACTCTGTGCTTTCCACGCAATGTGGCTGTGAACATAAAACTGCTCTAAAAAATAGTTTACTAATTTAAAAAACATACACTCAGGGGAAAAAAATTAATACACCATGGTGTAATCATGTAAGATTGCCCCAAAGCCGCTAGTTAGAAAGAGTCAGAGCTATATGTATTAACATAATCATTACCATAATTCTAAAAACATAACGTTGAGATTAAAAGCAAGTTTCAGAAGGACTCATATAGATGATTTATGTAATGTTTTAAACCATGCAAAACAGCACTATAGACTGTTTAAGGATATATGGAAATGCAATACGATGATCCAACACCAAGTTCAGGGGGAGGCTGGGGGAAGGAGAACAGAGTCAGAGTGAGTATGGCTTACTCTCTCTCTGAAATGGTTCTGTGCAAAGGATCTGAAGTTAATATGACAAAATATTAATTTTTTGAAAAATCAGGTAGTAGGTACATCAGTGTGTATACCATGATTCTCTCAACTTTTCTGTATGTTTGCAAGATCACAAATATTAGAAAAAAGATTAAACAAGAAGCAGTCAACCACACTCCACAGTTTCTGACTGCTCCATGCAAATGTCGGCCTTCTATTCCCCAGTCCTCATGAGCTTAATCTAAATTATCCCATTTAACTGAAGTAAGGCCCTGAACATCCAGTTAGGACATACAAGGAGACAGACAGCAGTGCCACAGAGAAGGGTAACAAGGTTCTTCCATAAAAATATAGCTCTTGGTGGGGCGCCTGGGTGGCTCGGTTGGTTGGACATCTGACTCCTGATTTTGGCTCAGGTCCTGATCTCCAAGTCATGGGATTGAGCCCTGCTTGGGGCTCTGTGCTTGGTGCAGAGTCTGCTTCCTTCTCCCTCTGCTCCCCCTTCCCCATGTACTCTCTCTCTCTCTCTCAGATAGATAAATAAACAAAAGCTTAAAAAACATACAGCTCTTGGCTACCAAGCTTGTATTACATAAATGTGTAAATAGGCAATAACCCTTTTAACAATAGCAGACAGGCTGGCTCAGCCGGTAGAGCATCTGACTCTTGATCTCAGGGTCGCGAGTTCCAGCCCCACATTGGGTGTAGAGATTCCTTTTAAAAATAAAACAAAATAAAATAAAAAAAATAAAAGAATCACTGACTGCTATTTCAAAAAAAATTAAAAAATAAAAATGAAAATAGCAGACATTTAATGCAAGAATGCTTTTAAACATTACGTGGTGAGATAAAGTCACACGAGGGTATGATTCTTATTGCACACTCGTGATCGGAACTTAGAATACTCTTACAGCCGGAAGGAGAACGTAAATACCACCCACTCTGGTGTTCTTCCAACTTCTCAGCTGCACACGTTCCATCCTTCTCTTCCAGTGAGCTGTCCTGAGGAGGCTCGGTGCAGAGTCTGCTCTGGCAGAGGCTAGGCCGAGGCCTGCCCTCTAAGCTCCGTCCCCCACCAGGAGACTGGCCACCCTCCTGGGGGAGTGGCATGGGGGCTCCGGAAAAGCCCTGGACACCACATCCTCTCCTCACCACCACCTCCCCGCTACCATCGCTCCCCCCGCTCGGCTCAAAGAACACACTGACCGTCTGTTACTGCTCTGCCCCATGTGCCGTCTTCCCGACCTAGATGGTGCCCGCTGCTCTGATCTACCTTTCTGACTTTCCAGAATCTACACTGCTGTGAATTTCCTTTTAATTCTAAAAATTTTTACCATTTCAGGGCACCTGGCTGGATCAGTCAGAGGAGCCTGAGACGCTTCATCTCTGGCTCATGAGTTTGAGTCCTATGTCGGTGGTAGAGATTACTTAAATAAGTAAACAAATAAACTTTAAAATTTTTTCAAAAAATAAACAAAATTTCTACCATTTCAGTGGGATTTGGGAGAGGAGTCATCTTTACCTGATGGTGGTCATGAATATCAATTTAACACGCCCTCCGTTCCCACAGGCACTTTGTGCAGTGAAGCCTTCTGCCTCACAGATGCCCACACTCTTCCCTCTCCTCTTCCTGCTGTGGCCCCTTCCTCTGTCTGTCCTTGATGGGTTTGCGTTCCCCAGGGTTTTGCCCTAGGACCTCTTTGCGTTGAGTTCTCCCTACAGGGTCATCATATTCACGTCAATCATGATTTCCTGCCAATGACTTCCAGATTTCTACTTCTAGATACGCCTTTCTAGAAAGTACCAGTCCTACATATCCAGATGCCCCGTGGACACCCACACTCTACAGGTATGAAACACACATGATCTTCCTGAGTTCTTCCTGACCTGTTCTCCAAACAGCTCCCTCATCTCGCAGTCGCCCATCTGGGAAACTCAGGAGCCCTCCCAGACCCTCCAAGGTCCGCTTCTTCACACCGAAACCTGTGTGTTCTACGGCAGACCATTCTCTCCATTCCACGGCCCTAGATCGCGGCAATGTGCTCCTTCATGCTTCTGCTCCCGTTTTTGTGCCGCTCCAGCCCACTCTCCCACACGTTGCCAGCAGACGGTGCTGTCGATCATCGAGAAAGAAGAGGAGGAGGGACAGAAAGAGACATACGAAAGCTCACACGGAAATATCTCAATTGCTGCTTACTGCCTCTAACACCGCCACCTGACTCCACCATTTGTTAAGAAGACCCACTTACAATAAAGTACCTAAGAATAGCCACCCCCTTCGCCCTTTTCCAAAAACAGAAAATCGGCCATCTGTTTTCAGGATTTCATGGGTTCCTGAAAGCACACACGTATCATATTTTAACGTCTCCCATTTCCCCCCGCCGTCAAGTGCAGGGGTAGAAAACTGTGCTGGAGTCACTCACTCGTAATAGAACGCCTTAAAGCGGAGCCTACACTTTGCCGTGCTGTCCACATGGGCTGTGCGAACAGTCACTGCCCTCGCACGTTTATTAACTTCCGTCCGTACGGAAGAGTTCTGGACGCTGTCTGACGATGCTCACCTATCCCAGTGACTGGTTTGAACTCCCACATAACTCAATACTCCATGTTTCTTTATCTCTTGCCACAGTTTTAAAATTAATAAGCCTTAACTTTGTTCTTTTCTTCCCACTTGAAAAATGTCTCAACTCTTCTTGGCATTGTACTCACAAATTCTAGGGTCGGACAACGTAGAGACAAGTTTAGGGACGACACGCATACTTGCAATACTGAGCACCCTTCTCCACCCCACAACATGGCACGACACTCCCCGCTCTCCTGTTTCTGGTCTGCCAAAGTTCCTCAGTGATACCTGGTGCATTTCCAAAGGAGAGCTGGCACATCTCTTGTTGGACATTACTGGGTACCGTATGATTTTGTGGCTATTGTGAAGGGGGGGGGCTTTTTCCAACGGATTCTTTTAAACCCATTATTCCTGGTGTGAAGACATGTTCCTGACTCCACAGGACGGTCCCGCACCAGCATCGGTGTGGCAATCTCATTAGCTCTGCTACTTCACTGATTCTCAGGGATTTGTCTGTGTAAGCAAACTTACAAAGAGTTTTGTCTTTTCCTTACCAATTGTAATATTAACAGAAGTTTATATGGACAGATCTTTATTATATTCCTAATTTTATGGGAGTATTTTTAAATTTGAAGTTTTAAAGATTTTAAAAAATTTATTTATTCGACAGAGACAGAGAGAGAGAGCACAACCAGAGGGAGCAGCAGAGGGAGAAGGAGAAGCAGGCTCCCCACGGAGCAGGGAGCCCGATGCAAAACTCAATCCCAGGACTGACCCTGAGATCATGACCTGAGCTGAAGGCAGACGCTTAATTGACTGAGCCACCCAGGCCCCTAAAATTTTAAGTTTTAAATTTACATTTTAATTAATTAAAAGTCAATTAAATTGACTTTTCAGTTTCCCAATCCCACTAGCCACATTTCAAGTGTTTCACAGATGCACAGTAGGGGCTGCGCTGGTATCGGTGGCCGTGGCGGCTACGGCACAAACCATTTCCACCAGCACAGAAGCTTCTAGGCCCCACACCAGAGCAGACAGGTGCCTGTCTTAATCCTGCTCACCTCACACACCCATAACACACATCTGGCTGCAGGAGGCGTCTGAGTTTCTTTCAACACTGGTCTGGACTCCAGAAAGCCCAGTCCAAATTCTCTACTAGGATGCGTAAACCCTCCCCTACACTAGCCCCCGCCTTTCTCAACCTGCCCTGTCTGCCCGTGTGCCTGGGGAGCACTGTCTGGCAATCCCCCGGCACTCAGCTTTGGCTCGTCTTCCTTTGTCTAGCATTTCTTCCCTGCCCTCCTACAACACCCTCCTCACACACGCTTTCAAACAAAGCTAGAAGAATCTCTATTTCCTCTGTCCGCCCGGCTTGCCCACGCTGCTCCCCTTCGGGGCCTGCATGCACCTTACCGTCTACGTGTCTTTCAGCCCTCGCTAGGTCATGGGCACCTTGGCACTCGGTCTGTTGTCTGTTACTGAATGACAGGGTGACACACAGAGTATCTTCCTCTGCTCGGGCTGCCCCAACACAACACCGCAGACGGGGCGGCTTCAACGAGAGAAATGTACCTCATCCCTGTTCTGAAGGCCGGAAGTCTGAGCTCAAGGCGCCATCAGCTTTGGTCCTTCCTGAGGCTCTCCCCTTAGCTTGCACGCAGCCGCCTTCTCACCTGTCCTCACGCGGCCTCTTCCCTGTGTGCAGGCGCTCCTGCCATCTCCTCCTCTAAAAAGGACACAGGTCTTATTGGATCAGAGCCCACACCTACGACTGCATTTAACCTTCATCCCCTCCTTAAAGGACGTGTCTCTAAATATAGTCACACAGGCGGTTAAGGCTTCAACATACGAATATGGGGGACACAATTCAGCCCATGATGCCAAGATTACCTAATAATGAGGCCAGATTATCCCATTTCTATACCCTTTATTTCTAAATGATCCTAATTTTACTGTTTGCTGAAAAGGGCTAACCCACAGCCTCCATCTTCGGAGATAAGCAGAGCAAGGAGAGCCCGGGAGTTAAACAGGAACTCTCCACGACATGCTCTCTCGAGGTACTCACCTGCTTCACCAGCATGAATATGTCCTTTCACATTTCAGATACTCAATTTAAAGGTCTTTTATCAAAGATCCTGGAGAAAAAGTTCCGAAATCCGAAAGGAAATAAAAGATCTTTCTCTGCTATTTCCAAAATGGTATTCTCAAGTCATGAATAGTCAGTGTAAACTGAAAAGGACAGAATTTCTACTCTTCCTTTAAAGCTGAGTAACACAAAGCCAAAGTCTGAAAGGAAACCCCTGCACGATTACTGTCCCCACTGATTACCCAAGGTGCTGCCCCAAGAATCCAGGAAATCTCAAAAACAGAGGCCATTCATTTCCTGTGTGGAGAAGGACAAGGGACTCTGGATGCATCACTCCAAGTGACTCTTCATCAATAAATGACAGAGACTACTATTTTCAGGTGTTGTGTCTTTCACTGGTTACACACGTTTTTCTTTGCCGTGTAGTATATAATTTTCTAGTCTTTGTAGGACGCACGTGCAATATCAGAAATGTTAATCTTCTCTGTGAAGATTGACCCATAAAGACTGTAGTCTTACTCAGAAGCAAGCTTACTACAAACAAAATGCTACAGCAAAAGTTAGTTTTAAAAGTCCTACTAGCAGAGCAGAGCAGAGTAACCCACCCTCCTTCATCCCACCCTTTCTTCAGCTATGTCACAGTACAGTGACCACATACTTTGTACGAGTTCATTTTTATTTTAAATAAATGTTGCATATCACACCAGGTAAAAGAACACACGAAAAGATGAAATAAAAATGTTTTCAAGAATTACAACTCTTCCGTACTTTCCAACTACAAAGATAGAACACAGCCTGGACCCTGATGAAGAGAGACGGGCATGGTGGCAACACAATGGTGACCGTTCACTGGGGGTGCACAGTGTGAAGTGTGGGTGCTGGTCATGGGGCATGGGGGTGACACCACTCCCTAGGCTCATGTTTCCATGGGGACACGTCACCAAGCAGAGACTCTTCATTCTAGCAGACCAGGGCTCCCACTCAAGTCTCTCTGCAGACTTCTAAGTCCTGGGTGTTCATCTACCCCATTTGGTGAGACTAAAGGTCTACAGAGAGAAGGGACCAAATGACCAACAGAGGCTCTTCAGAGTGCACGACTCGGACCCCTACACATCCCACACCTCAGCTGAAGGCCTGCCCTGAGGGGTGGCTCTCCCTCAAGACTGCCAACAAGTGCCTCATGTGGCCAGCATAGTCAGCCGGCCAAGAAAGGGTCCCACTGCAGACCCAGCCAGCAGCTCGCAGGATGGCAACGCCACTCTCCTCAAGGCCCTTACAACTGTGGAGTGCAGGAGACAGACACGGGACGACACTCTATGGAGGTGCCTCCTTACAGCAGATACTCCTAAAGGAAAGGAGGAAGTGCTAGGAGTCCTATGCGGGAGGTCAGCTGTAAGTACCACTAGTCAATCCCTGATACAACTAGCTTTTAATTAGTAGCCAGGAATCAGGTTAGGCACAAACGCCTATTAAACTAACAGGGAAGGTGTTATAAGCATCAGGATAGCAAATGAGTGATATTCACGGTACCCGTTACCTGAATGAAGCATTTAATAAACACGTCCTGTCCACAGGAGTGGAGGCGTTCCTCAAAGTCATCCTGAAATAGCAACACAATCAAGCCAACTAGCTGGTATCACCATCATCACAGTGACCGCGTTCAGACCAGTTCTTCCTTGAATAAATGAGCAAGTGGGCGTTCCCTCAAATCCAGTCACCCTCCTCTTCCCCATCTCCTCGCTATGCGTGCACGCAGCACCTCACACCAAAGCCTAGTAGCCACGTCTTGACTCCCTGCTGCCCTCCCCACCCGCACCCAGGCTATCAGCCAATCCTCCCTGTTCCTCCTTCAGGCCCTTCAGCGTCTTGCCCCCCAACAGCTACCATTTCTCGCCCAGCAGCGCCTGCCTCCTAAGTGATCTGAACCCAGTTCACTCTTGCCTCCTTGCAATCCATTCTTGACACAGCAGCGATGAGTCTCAAGGACAGACACCATCAAAGCAGCATAAGTTCCAGTGATCCCTCATGGCACTTAAAGTAGGAACCAGGAGATCCACCAGGCTGGGCCCAGGCTCAGGCCGCCTTTCTGGCCTGCCTCCTACAACCCGCCCCCCTTCTCATCACCTGAGTCACCATGCTCAGCTAACCCACCTGGTTGGGATGCTCCCTCCCCAATCATATGGAAGGCTCTTGTAACTTAATTCACCTGCCTGGGGTATTCTGACCACCAGTCTAAAACCACTTCCCTAAGTCCCAGTTGTTGTCTTTCTTTTCAGCAGAGCCTGGATGGACAGAGGTCAGTGGACGTGGATGACACGCCAACGACTCTGGTGGCAGGGACATAGGAAAGAGCAAGGCGGGTTTGGCCCCAGCTCTCATGAAGTGTCGCTAGGGAGAGCTAAACCAGAGTCAGCCACAGGCAAGACGGTCTCGAGAGAGGGAAAAATTCAATTCGATACCCACGGACCAACAACTATGTGCCAGACACAATGTCCAAGTGCAGACCACTGATAAGGGAGACAGACACTTACACCCACACCACCAGACAAAGCAGCCTTTCAACCTGGGCCTAAACCAGAGAGCCCGTATGGCAGTTTAGGGCCTCTGAGAAGCAGATGCTAAGACAGCACAGACATGCAAGAGACCTAGGAGAGAAATGCCTGTGAAGGGGAACGGGTGGGGGGGGGGCAAGCAGGAGGCTGGAGAGCTGACACGATGCAGGTGATCCCTCGTAGAGGCAGAGGAAAGGAAGACAGGTTGGGCAGGAAAAGCCTTAGACACCATGCAGCTCTAAGAAAGTTTGAGGCCAGCATGGGTCCTTGAGCCAAAGTCCCCAGCAGGAGCCACAGGCTCCCAGGACCAAGCCTGCCTTTGTATTCCTGCAACAGAAGTGTGGGCTCAGCGTGAAGGTGGCGTGGACCCACAGCCCAGAGGGGAGGCCATGGGTGGATCACGGCCACCTCGGGGCCCGGAACAGCCTTCTAGATGGCACTTGAGACTTCAGCTCCTCACCAGCAGGGACTACACTGGTAGTTTCTTCCCGGTAGTCTAAGCAACCAAACCAAATCCCGAGTCAATGGCCCCCTAAGACCCAGGTCTGTCCTGCTGATGAATGGCTTCACTGAGTCTGAAAAACCATTACCAATAAAGCTAAGTATTCAAACAAGCACAGATGATTCTTGATTTACAACTGAAAATAGGGGTGCCTGGATGGCTCGGACGGTGGAGCGTGCGACTCTTGATCTTGGGGTCATGATTTCGAGCCCCACGTTGGGCATAGAGATTACTTAAAGAAATAATAAAAGTTTTAAAAAACTGAAAATAAACACCATGTGTAGTTTTTACTCTTTTATTAATTAAACAATCACTCATTAAAATGCCTAAAATATGCTAGGTGCTGAGGACACGAAGAACAGTTTAAAACTCCCTCTTGAAGTGTTCCCTAGGAAGTAGCAAAGCAAGCAAACGAAGCCGTACAACCGTGTGATAAATCCTACAGGAGGGATACAGTGAGCACTACAGGGACACGAGCAGCAGGCACCTCACCGGAGAAACGGGGTGCTTCTCAGAGGAAGGCAGAACTTCAAAGAGAAAGTGAAGTTTAAACAAAGGCAGGAATTCAACAGTACAGAATAGTTGGCAGTGACCTGTATGTGCAAAGGGTTAGGATATTAAAACTGAAATTATAGTATTGATACTCTCTTAAAAATATATAAATCAAAATTCTGTAAAGAAAAAAAAATTTTGGAAGGAGACAACTGTGCTAGGATGATTCACTACAAAAAAATTCTAAAGGGAATATTCCTGAATCATGTGAAGTGGGACACACAAGCAATTAGTAAGGTAATTTTCAGAAATTTTCAAACACGTTTTATAAATTGAAACATCTGATTATCTTTACAAATATAAACAGAAATCCTTACTATGCCAGTAACAGCTAAGAAATTTGTTACAAAAAGTATAAAGAAATATACAACGACATTTGGGTATTTCCTTAAAAGTTCTGTTAGAGTTGCAAGGACTAGCACTTCTTAAAGGATTTGGACTCAGGACCCCTTCACGCTCTTAAAAATTACTGAGGCCCCCGAAGAGCTTTTGTCTGTGTGTGTTATATCAGTCAACATTTACCATATTAGAAACTAAAACAGTGAAATTTTTTAAATATTTAATTCATTCAAATTAGTTTATAATAAACCATATTAACATACCTACATTTTAATAAAAAAGAATAGATTCCCAAAGCCAAAAACATTCGGCGAGTACAGGTGTGATTTTACTTTAACAAGTCTCTTTACTAACTGGCTTCGTAGACAACAACTGGGTGGATTCTCTTACCTGCTTCAGCATCCAACCTGTTGCAATCTGCGGCTTTGTGTGAAGTCTACAAGGTGAATCCAACAGACGGATGTTGGACAAGGGCGGAGTGTGTCAGTAGCCTTTACAGATCATTGTGCACAGTCCTCGATACCACACCACCCCAACTAGGCCGGTGGTAGTTTTTCACGGAATAGCTGCAGTGTGGGGTCTAAAACCAGTGAGCTTCTCGTACGGTTGTGTCACAACCCAATGGTCTATACCTTTTCACCTGTGCACAAATTTGTAACACGATACACTGGTATTTACAAAATACTGGTTCACAGAATTATGCAGATCTTCCTAATGTTGACACATTTCATTATATAATATCAAAAACTGACTTTAATCTTATCAAAAAAAGTATTTAAGTTATGAGAGGCTGTCAGGCTCATGGTGCAGATAAGCTTCATAAAATTTTAAATTTTGCTCTAAAGTACAAATATTATCATGACCGTAAATTCTGACAGCTGTTCTCGTTCATTTATGTTCCAGAAAATGTCCACCAGATATCCAAGTCTTGGTAACTGCAGTTTGTCCAACACCCACTTTTCCAGTAAACATGGCATTCTGCAACAAAAGTGGCTCATTCACTTTGCAACTCAAGATGCCCAAGTGCTGTTCCTCACCACAGGCCCTGGCGCTCTCTGTGGCACTTCCCATTTCCTCACACGGACTATTAAAAAGATGGGTATTCAAGGGTTGAGATTTAAGAAAGTTAATTTTTATTGCTTCATCAAGGACGGGTACATTTAAGTGAAAGTGGTACCTTTTTTGCTGCCGAGCAGGGCGTCGGCGAGGAACACAATGACCGTCAGTACCATCAGGCCGGCCTTGACTAAGGTACCAGCATTGCTTCTCCACCACCAGTACAAACACGAAAACAGAAATGACATTTTCGTTTCCTTCACAGGCGCCCAGAAAAGGTCTCAGGGACCCCCAGAGGAATCACACTGGCAGATTACTTCTGGAAGGAAACCCAGGAAATGGACACCAGAGAACACCTGGCGGGGTCGGGGGGGGGGGGAACACCACACACACTCGCACACACTCACTCACTCACTCTACCCCACATTTCCTTTTAACTGTTTCACTTCTCTGCCCCTGTATCTGTATTACTTTTTAATAAAACAGTGTGCAAAGCTGATCAATGGAGAAACAGAGCTAACCCTGACCTTTGACAGCTAAAACATTAGCTAGTACCCAGTGGGCACTTAACAATCACTGAACGCACGAAAGTATACAAATAACAGATACAACAAACCAAAACTGGCAAGAATCCCAAAGGCGGCAGCAAGTGTGATAAGACTTCCAAGAAAGTAGCCACATCAGACATGCTCAGGAAAGGCTCAAAATAAGAAGCATCTGGGCTGGGCTTTGATGGCTGAAAAGAATCTGTGGACATGAGAATTTTAATATACCACAAAATATTTAGGGAGCACACATGTTTAGTGACGTAAAGGCAATGTTAGGCTACCGTTTTGAAAACTGAGAATTATATCACTAATTACAGACATTAAAGACATTTAGCACGGAGGAAAGCTTTGTGAAGAAGTCCCTTCCTCTACGCCTGCAGAGCTTTTCCCCTTTTTGTTTGCCTGCATCCAGGCTGAGGCCCCTGCATTAACAAAATGCAATAAAACACGAAACAGACTAAAGGTAAAGCTTTGAAATAGACCTATTAACCAGAAGAGGAATAAAGAAACAGGAGTGGAACAAACGCAGTTGGTTGTGTAGGAATTTCCTTTCTAAACCACTGCAGGCCATTCCACAAAGACTAACCTGACCCCACCATCCAGGTTTCTGAAATGGCTTAGCGCCACCAGCCCCGAGACACTGCACAGTACCGACAGGAGCGGTGAGGGGTTTAGAAGGTAATTTGACACTGTAACAGTTACCTAAAGCACCAGTGTTTGTGAATTAATTCTTTTTTAAAGTCAAAGTTACACGTCTAATAACCTCATTTTCATCCACGAACACTCTCATATGCTTTGAGGAGCCGTATGTATGAATTCTGTGTGTGCTCATGGCACGGGGCTGGGGGGTGTCTAAGAAGAGTGGGGTTCTGCATAGCTCCACCTTTCATCCTCATCTTAATTTGAAGGAGATCCTAGGAAGGATGAAAGAGCCGCGAAAGTTAGGGGTCAAGACCAGAGTTGTGCCTTATATCCCTCTTGGGAATCCATAACTAAAGCCAACAAACCTGCCCTATAGGAAAAAATCAGTGTATTCTAAGACCAGAACTCTCCCCCCGCCCTCTGCCAAGGGCTGACCCCAATTACAGTGGTTAATGACGACAATCCACTGAGGGTGCTGGAGAACAAGGCCACACGTGAGTTATGAATAAAGGCAGGGCCATACTTTCAACTAGTCACTACTGGTATACGGGCCAAAGGAAGTTGTGCAGGATTTTCCAGATTATCCAGGTATCTAATACTACCAGTCTCCACGTGGGCAGCATTTTGTCTGTTAAGTTCCTCTTCCCCCTCACCTGCCTAGCGCGGTGTAAACGCTAGATTTTATGCAAGTTCTCATCCAGACAAACGTGGGCACTGTGAAGTCACCCTATTTTGACATTACTTTATTCTGAACTAGAAGTTGATCCCCTCCACACACCGTCGGGGGAGGGGAAGCACAGGACCAAGAGTCCCACTTCCTATTTCTACTTGATCAAAATTTAAAGATGATGACAACAAGACTAACTTGGTTGCTTCAGGACTGTGCTTCATTAATAACACCTTCCTTGAATTATAGAAACAAAACACCTTACCAGTTTCAAGGCACGTTCGCGTACTCTGACTGAATCTCTACAAGAACTATGGGGTGTCCACACGGCTGCTGTTCACCCCCTCTGACACCGACCAAACCCAAGCTCAGAGCTGCTGTCATCCAACGGAAGTTCGGGGGCGCGCACCGGAAGCCAGCCGCTGCGCCAAGACGCCGAAGGTCAGCCTAAGACGCGGTCCCTATCACAAAGCATCTCCACGTCCACAGGGAGGCCCTGCATCAACACAACCACAACGCAAACTGAAAAAGCCAGCACCAAAGGATTGGGAACACCCTGGGAGCAGGGCCAAGTGTGACTGTGCCTGAATAATCACTGACCTATTTGGGCCAAACGAAAGGTGTCAGGCGAGTCTAGAAGCTGGGACACAGGCCAGGGCTCCTGCCTCCCCGGTGCAATGCACTCTGTCCTTTCTTACGGCTCTGTTCACACCCTTCCCGGCCTAAGCTAGCTGTCCAGTTCCCTCCACTCCCATCGAACCTACACCCTTCCTCATCTCTACCTCCTCCACACACATCTAAAATGAGGACAGCACACACGGAGGCAAGAGACAGCGTTGTTTTCACTGAAGCACTTGTTCCGTCATACAAATTATGAAGTTCTTTGAGGAAAGGGTCCAACTCATCTGTCAACTCCCAGAAAGTGCTCAACCACACAACCACAAAACAACAAGAATTGAGGGAATAAGAAATACACTGGAGCAGAAATTAGGAGCCATCTGCAAAAACATATCTGAGATGGGTAAAGTCTGCGTCTACGTGATTTTCCCTTGTTGAAGAACTGTAACAAATTCGGGACAGTACTTCCTGTCACAATCATTCCTAATTTGAGTTTTTCAGACTTCTCAAGAGCATCTGATCACAAAGAATTCTCAAATCCACCCACTTCTTATTGCACTTCCATTAAAAAAAAAGTGCCATATATCATAAACTTTAAAAAATTTCAATGTTGAATTCAAAGCAGCTGCAAGTAGATGCTGGATTATCTGTAAAACAAAGGAAACAACCGTGCCTTCCACTCAGTTTGGCGAGGATTAAATGAGTAAGTCCAAGCAAGCACATACTTACTTAGACAGTTCTTCCAAAAACTCACAGCCCCAACCTGAGCCCACTTCTCAACCTGAAACTTAAAGAATAACTGGACTCTGAGAAAACGGATTCTAAAAACTGAAAATGGATTTAAGTTTCAAAAACAGAATTAAACATTTAGATGTGTTTCCTCAAAGGCCACTGGCTGCCCTGATAACTGGGCAAGAACTTACTCTGCAATGAATCCAAACAGAACAGCGGGACCCAAGTCTTGGGAACAGATCATTCTTGATGCCAAGCCACCCACCTCTGAAGTGCAATTACTCCAGTCTACTTTTAACAAATAACCATTCATTGAACTTTTTTTTAATTTTAAAAATTCCAGAAATGGGGCAACAACCTCATTCTAAGTGTTCAGTGCTTTGCATATGTTCTTTTAGCCTGAAGGACGCAGACAGGCAGGTGCTGTTACAACCCTGTAATGGGGGGTGGGCACGGGACACACAGGCTAGAGGTGGGCTCACAGGTCCTGGGTACAGCCACCGTCAGGAAGCGCAGACCTGCAGCCTGAAGCTCGGACAAACGCTGTCTTCCTACTTGGACAAAAATGGTCATTCCACATCGAGACTCACGTGCTCGAGGCCAAACCACCCAGTCAAACCGCAGAGCTCGGTGACCCCACCGGGAACCCAAAGGCTGGCAGCGCAAGGGGGGGGGGGCGTTTCCAGATCTCCAGGTGAGGGCCAGGTGGGGGTCCGGGCCGGATCTGGGGTCCGGGATGAGGGCCGGGCCGGGGTCTGGGGTCCGGGGTGAGGGCCGGGTGGGGGTCCGGGATGAGGGCCGGGCTCCAGGGTCCCGGGGTCTGTGGTGAGGGCCGGGACCTGGGGTCCCGGGGCCGGAGTGAGGGCCAGGCGGGGGTCCAGGCCAGGGTCTGGAGCGAAGGGCCGGGCGGAATCCGGGGTCCCGGTGTCCGGGCCGGGCGGGGGGTCGGGCTGGGGTCCCGGATGAGGGCTGGGCAGGGGTACGGGCCGGGGTCTGGGGTCCCAGGGTCACGACCGGGCCGGGGTCTGGGGTCCCAGGGTCACGGCCGGGCGGGGTCCCGGGGTCCCGGGGTCCGGGGTGAGGGCCGGGTGGGATCCGGGCCGCTCACCTTCCGACAGCTCCAGCTCCAGCTCGGCCAGGCTCTCCCGCACCTCGGCGGGCAGCGGCACCGCCTCCAGCGGACACCCGCGGTCGGCCATGGCCCGCTCTGGCCGCGCCCCGCGGACGACCAGGCCGGAACACGCCCGGGAGGGGCTGGGGCCGCGGTCCCGGCCGGACCAGGGTCGGGCGGCAGCGGCGGCGGCGGCGGCGGCGGCGGGCGAAGGTTACCTCGCTCCCCTCAGCCCCGCGACCCGCATCTGCGCGGCGGGGAGCTGAAGCGGCGGGATACGGGCGCGGCCGGAGCGGCTTCGCACCGGCGCGGGCGCGGGCGCGGGCACGGGCGCGGGCGCGGGCACGAGCGCGGGCTCCGCCGCCACCCCGCGCGCTCCCGATCTCCCGGCTGGCCCTACACGGACTGCGCGTGTGCGGCGGGAAGGGCGGGAGGAGAGTGCGCGTGCGCGGCGGGTCGTGGGCCGGGCTTGGAGCGCCCGGCCCGCCCAGCAACACCGAAGGCTCGCTGCCATTGGCCCCGAGGATGCGGGGAGTGCCCTGCGGAGTCCCACTGGGAGCGGCGGGCAGGTGAGCTGGGCTCCTGGACCAGCTCGCTGCTTGGGCCGGAGCACCGGCGGGGTTCGGCACTGTCCGCCCTCCCGGCTTGGGGTCTGGGGTCCACGGGCCTGCCCAGCCACTGGCCGGTGGGATGACCACAGCCCGTTAGTTCAAGCGTTCCGTTCAGCGGCTCTAGGCGCTTTCCGCCGATTCCCAGTAGCCTTGCTGGACACCCTCTGCGCACTTTGAATACCTGCTGGAATAATACCTGCTGGAATATTGGCAGAGACCTACATGGGTCCCCCTGTGAGCCAGACATTTGTCCCCGGCTTTCATACGTGTTAACTCCTTTACTTTCTCAACCGCAGCAGAAGGTATGATATTGACCAGGAATGAGCTCCAGCGGCCATTTCAGACCATGAGGTGATCGTAGGAAGTGGGAGGACAGGCATAGGGGAGCACCAACCCATGAGGAGGCTGGGAGCTTGCTGGAGCTGAACTGGGAGGCCCAGGAATCCGGAAAGGGGAAGTGTGTCTGCAGGGTGCACCTGAAGGAGCCGGCCCCCAAATACTAAGGGGACGTGTGCAAGGGAGGCTTGGAGTGGCTGTGCCCAAGGTCGTATCCTCCCTGGAGCAGTGTACAGCTGGTGACTGAATGGAGTATAGAGATCTGGATCCAACACGGAGCACCTCTGATGAGCAGTACCCGCCCCAGAGCACACCAGACTGGCCAGAGCTCTGCAGCACCACCCCCCACACTTCTGTGTCCTCTGCCCAGTCCAGCTTCCTTCTGCTTCCTCTCACAGGTCGTATACCCCAAACTCCATCTCAGCATCTGCTTGCGGAGAAGCCATCCTGCAACACTTGCTACCAGGAGTGGTCTGAGAAAGCAAGGGAGGAGACGGGCCAAATCCCTCACAGCCCCTGTGGTGGTCTGTTCATTTCCCACTAGCTTTGAAGCTGGAGGGTGAACCCGTGAAGGGAAACGGAATACACTAAGGGGGTGACTTTTCCACCTTACAGTGGCAATCAAGAAGGATCATGGAATTGGGCAGCTGCTCCTTAGGACTACTGATACTCTTAAGAAAAACAACGCGGGGGTGGGGCGCCTGGGTGGCGCAGCGGTTAGGCGTCTGCCTTCGGCTCAGGGCGTGATCCCTGCGTTCTGGGATGGAGCCCCACGTCAGGCTCTTCCGCTGGGCACCTGCTTCTTCCTCTCCCACTCCCCCTGCTTGTGTTCCCTCTCTCGCTGGCTGTCTCTCTCTCAAATAAATAAATAAAATCTTAAAAGAAAGAAAGAAAGAAAAACAACGGGCACCTGGGTGGCTTAGTCGTTTGAGCGCCCCACTCTTGATCTCAGCTCAGGTCACAGTCTCAGGGTCGTGAGTTCAAGGCCCGCACTGGGGCCAGCGTGGAGCCTACTTAAAAAAATAAAATAAATAAAAAGAAAAACAGGAGTGCCTGGTGGCTCAGTCTCTTAAGCGTCTGTCTTCGTTTCAGATCACGATCCCAGGGTCCTGGGATGGAGCCCCGCATTGGGGTCCCTGCTGTGCAGGGAGCCTGCTTCTCCTTCTACCTCTGCTGCTCCCCCTGCTTGTGCGCTCTCTCTCTCTGTCAAATGAATAAATAAAAATCTTTAAAAATAAATAAAAATAAAAAAAAAAAAACAAAGGATAGCTGATGGCTAATAACAGACAATTGAAAGCCATGGAGCCTGTTTGGTTGCATATAAAGAAACCATCTCCCACACTGAGATGATAAAGACAAGGGCCAGGCCCAGGGATTAATACGTCAAAGATGGTAAACACCCAACCAAGGCAGTCCTGTTATGCTAAGTTTGGGAAGCTGGTTGGGAAATCTGGGGCCACGACATGGCTTGGAGGTATCTGGTATCTGGCTAGATACCCTCACAAAGGCTTTGACTCCCCAGCCTACCCACGTGGCTATTTAGCCAGCCCTCCTTCCCCACCTACTGGACACCAAGCATAGAATCACAGTTATTTTTTGGGCATAATTTAGCTGGAAACATGAGATGGAAAGGGAACTATAATCCCCTCTCCCTCAAAGGAACTGTGTATTCGTTTGCTAGACCTTCACTAACAAAGTGCCACAAACAGGAAAGCCTACCAGGAATCGGCCTCTGGAGGCCAGAAGTCAGGACAAGAGGACGGCATGGGGCACCTGGCTGGCGCCATCCGAGGGGCATGCGATTCTAGAGCCCCACATTGGGGGTAGAGATTACTAAAAAAGTAAACTTGAAAAAGAAAAAAGATGACAGCACGTCTGGGTCCTGCTGAGGACTGCGAGAGGCTGTCATTCCTCTGTCCCAGCTTCTGGCGGTCTGCCGGCAAGGTCTGGTATTCCTTGGCTTGTGGGTGCATCGCACCGATCTATGCCTTCATATTCACATGGCTTTTCTCCTACACGTGTGTCCATTTCTGCGTCCAAATTTCCCCTACTTAAAAGGACACCAGTGATATTGAATTAGAACCCGCCCTAATGAATTTCTCCAAACTGGATCATCTGCAAAGACCCTGTTTCCAAATAAGGTCATATTCACAGTTACTTAGGGTTAGTACTTCAACATCTTTTCTGAGAGGAGGTGGGGATACAATTCAACCCATAACAAGCTGTAAGACCAGCCAACATATACTTCCAGGAACTGGGAAAATTTGTGTGGGGCTGGATTATGAGTGTGTTTAATGAGTGGTGGTCCCTAGCACCTTTAATTCATCAGCATGACCCTTGCAAAAATTGGAAGGGAGCTTTGATGTGAAATTGGTAGAAGACAAACATAGCGATCTGAAGGGGCACCTGCACCCCAATGTTCACAGCAGCAACGTCCACAGCAGCCAAACTGTGGGAAGAGCCCAGCTGTCCATCGACAAATGAACGGATAAAGATGTGGTTCATATATACAATGGAATATTACTCAGACATCAAAAAATGAAATCTTACCATTTGCAATGATGTGTATGGAGCTAGAGAGTATTATACTAATCAGAGAAAGACAATTATCATATGATCTCACTCATATGTGGAATGTAAGAAACAAAACAGGAGATCATAGAGGAAGGGAGGGAAAAATAAAACAAGAAGAAATCAGAGAGGGAGACAAACCATAAGAGATTCTTAACTCTAGGAAACAAACTGAGGGCTGATGGAGGAGGTGGGTGGGGGGACAGGGTAAGTGGATGATGGGCACTAAGGAGGGCACGGGGTGTGATGAGCCCTGGATGTTATACACAACGACGAGTCCCTGAACTCTACCTCTGAAACCAATAATATGCTAAATGTTAATTAGTTGAATTTAAATAAATTTAAAAACATAAAATAATGAAATAAAATTGGGAAGAAGAGTTTATTGGCTTATAAGCAATCTTCTAAGATATGGGATTTAGGACCTGCACAAAGACTGGGTGTAAACTTGTTAGAGGGATGGCTGCTAGCATGGTGGTGTATCTAGCGCTGTATAACAAATCACTACACACTTCGTGGCTTAAAACAACAAGGGTCACCTCGCTCGGTTACTCATTTACTCGCACGTCTGACAGCTGATGTCGGCCCCCAGATTGTGGAACACGTGGAGCAAATACACGGTTTTGCCTGAAGGCTATGTTGACAATTGCATCGTCCCATTACATCAATAACAACATGTTCATCAGCCAGTTGAGCAACAGGGGAAGATGCTGGAGACCTTGGTAAGATACAGATCTCCAGAGAGGAAATAATAAACCCTATGAATATTCAGGGACCTGCTACATCCACAATATTTTTAGGGATCCAGTGGTCAGCAGTGCCCACAGGGCACTTTCCAAAAGTAGAAGAAAACAATTGCATCCGGCACCTGCAATAACTAGAAAGCAAGATATTGTTGGACCTCTTCTGTCCTGGAAGCAGCAAGCTCCACACCTAGGAATCCAGCTCTGACTCAAATATTGAGTGATTTGGAGAACTGTCAGCTTTGAGAAGAGCCCAGAGCTTTGATGTCTACATACTTGGATCATCATCGTGGTATCCTGTTGGAGTGCCCCATAAGGGGGGGGCAGGTAACTAATGGAGGCCATTATAGGTCAGGCTCTGCTGCCTGAGTCATATGGTCTAGCACGTGGTATTGGTGGTTATTGGTGGTGGGGAATGACCCAATGTGGAGTTTCTGGTAGGTCCCAGTAGGAGGTTCACACTTCAGGACCTCGAAGTTCTGCCATACCACTTGGAGCAGAGAATTTACACATCTTCTGGGGGAAAAATATCCTGGTTTGCTGCTGTGCTTTGATAGAGATGGAACACCTGACCTTGGGACACTCAAGTCACCATGCAGCCAAAATTGCCTATTATGAGATGGGCTACCAAACTGATGCGGCCGTCAAGTCAGCTGGGCCCAGCAACCATCCGTCATGAGATGGAAGAGGACACTCACGACTCAGCAGGAGCGTGTGCAGTCTGCAAGTGCGTGCAGAACAGGCAGCCCAGACCCACACGGCATCCACAGCGGTTCTCTCAGAGCCACCCCATCATTCCATGCCTACCACATACGGGAACCTTTATGACCAATTGACAAAGGAGCAAACGTCTTGAGCTTGGGTCGTAAAGGGGTTGGTTTGATACATGAGCTCAAAATGAAAATGGACAGCATGTAGGACAATGGTAAGCATATATCCTCCCAAAAAGCAAAGCTCTTAGTCATTAATCTTTTGTTTTTAATGTAACGAGCAAGGTGAGAATATATATGGACTCATGGGCAGTGTTGGATGACCTGGGTGATTGGTCGGGGACTGGAACAAAAATAATTAGAAGCTGGGGACACAGAGGTCTGTGATAGAAGCATGAGGGTTGACTTACTGGAACAGGCACCAAGTGTCGTGGCCTTTGTATAAAATGTGACTGCCCAGGGAGCATCCGTGAAAGAAGCATTAAACAGGCAAGTAGACAGAATGCCTCATCCAGCTGACGTTGGACAGCAGTTCTCCCTGGCAACCCTAGTACTGGCATGATGGGCACAAGGACAAGGTGTTAGAGTGGAGGCTATTCCCGGGCCCAGCAGTGTGAGTTCTCTGACCAAAGCTGATGTCGCCACGAGCTGCCACGGAATGTCCAATCTGCCAGCAAAAGACCGATGCTGAGCTCGCAGTAGGGCTCCTTACGTTGAGGAGGTCGATCAACCAACTTTACTGCGTTGGAACTCTTCCATACGGGGAGAGCCAGCAGTTCATTTTCACAGGCATAGATTCATATTCTATACATCAGTTTGGCCTTCCTGCCCACAAATATCAGCCAGCAAGGGCTTACGAGTGTCTGTTCCACTGGCACAGGCTCCCGTATGGCATCATATGAGACGGGATTCACTTACAGCAAAGGAGGTGCAGGACTGCACCTTATGCGGCAGACGTGCAGTGAGCACAGGATCTGCTGCCTGACAGAGCACTGGGACAGCCAGGCACAGGCACAGCCGAAGTGCCAAAGTTGGAATTAATACTCTGCAAAGACGGGGTGCCATTCAGAGCTTCATATAGCACTGTGTTCCCAGTAGGAGGAATACAGGAGCTGAAATCCAAGAGGTGGAAACAGGAGTGGTCCCACTTACCATTGCCTCCAATGGTTCACTGTGGAACTCTGTGCTTCTTGTCTTCCCAAGCTCAGACTGCAGGGGGAGAGGTCCTGGTCCCCAAAAAGGACACTCACCAGGGAACATATCAACTGTCTCACTGCAGTGCCAACTATGGAGGTCTGGAAAGTGCATCTAGGAAGCAGCAGGCAAAAGGGGTCGTCACTGTCCTGGCAGGGAGAAGGTATGACCGCTCTTACATTACACGATGGGGAAGAATATGTGGAACCCCGGTGATCCGTGTGAGTCCGTCTTCATACTCTTTTGCTTAACTGTGATTCAGAAACTAAAGAATTAAAACACTAAATTGAAACAATATCTGCACTCCTATGTTCACTGCAGCAGTGTCTACAGCAGCCAAGACACGGAAGCAGCCCAGCGTCCATCGATGGATGAATGGACAGCGAAGATGTGGTAAACGTCTACAGTGGAATATTACTTGGCCATTAAAAAGGAGTGAAATCTGGCCATTCGCTACAACGTGGGTGGAGCTAGAGGGTCTTCCGCTAAGTAACATAAGCTGGTCAGAGAAGAGACAAGTACTGTAGGAGTCCACTTAGCTGGTCAGACAAGAGACAAGTACCGTAGGAGTCCACTTAGCTGGTCAGAGAAGAGACAAGTACCGTAGGAGTCCACTTAGCTGGTCAGAGAAGAGACAAGTACCGTAGGAGTCCACTTAGCTGGTCAGAGAAGAGACAAGTACCGTAGGAGTCCACTTACATGTGGGACCTAAAGAACAAAACAAGAGACAAGAGAAACCGACTCGTAAACACAAGAACCGATGACATCAGATGGGAGGGGGTGGGGTGCGGAGAAGACGGAGCTGAAGGGGCACACACGTCCACTGACGAGGGAGTCATGGGGAATACAGTCGGTGATACTGGACGACAGTTGTGTGATGACAATGGTGACACTTACCATGGTGATAGTGTACAGAATTGTTGAATCACTATGTCATACACCTAAAACTGATACCACGGTCCGTGTCAACCTTACTTCAATGAAAAATAAAAATATGGGGGGCACCTGGCTGGCTCAGTCAGTGGAGTCTGTGGCTCTTGATCTTGGGGTTGTGAGTTTGGGGTGTAAAGATTACTTAAAAATAAAATCTTTAAAATAAATAAATAAATAAATAAATAGGCAGACACCTGGCTGGCTCAGTTGGTAAATCATGTGACTCTTGATCCTGAGGTCATGAGTTCAAGCCCCAATTTGGCCATGGAGCCTACTTAATAAAAAAAGTAAAAAATAAGTAAAAATTTTAAAAAGTAAAATAAAAATTTTTAGTAGGAGTGCATTAGATATGCAAGTAATCAATCATGGAACTTCACATCAAAAACTAGGGATGTACTGTATGGTGACTAACATAATATAATAAAAAAATATTATAAAAAATTAATAAATTATTCATAAAAAGAATGCATTAAAAATAAAAGCATAAGCTAAGAACATTTTATTCCATCAAAAAATAAAAAGTAGGCTGGCTCAGTCAGTAGCACGTGCAACTCCTGATCCCGGGGCTGTGAGTTCACGCGCCACGTTGAATACAGAGAGTACTTAACATTTGTTTAATTAAATAAAATATAAAAATAAAAATACATTAGAAAAAAAAAAGAAACCTAAGGAATTCAACTTGCACACGTAATGAAGGGGTCTGCCTCTGGATTCATGGATCCCCGTGGTCTGGCTGTAGGGGAGGTCACGAGATACAGGTGCTGTCGGCTTAAGGCACACACGACCTTGAGACATTCCCTCAGGCTTGTAAGATGCGTCTCCAAGCTGGTGCTGGAGAGCCTTCAGTGGCCACTCCACTCTTCGGTCAAGGCAACGGTTCCCAGCTGCTGGGACACGTGTGTTAGTTCCCAAACTGGCCCCTGTATATAGATACCCAGAAGAGAAGGGGGCAAAGGATGAGGCCAACCACTCCAAATTGGTAGGTGGCAGGTATAAGAAGCAAGGGAGCTTCCTTATGAGGCCTGTCTTGGGCAGCCATAGGACAGGTAGATCTCCACGCCCGCCCGCCAGTTAAAAGTGTATATAGAGGCCTTAGCTGGATTCAGTCATATACTTGATCCAGATGGACTCAACAAGGCTATGTCCTTGGAACAGCACCCACAATGGGAACAAAGAGGCAGAGCACACATTCCAAGGACAGGGGAGGGAGTGAGGAGCGTCCGGTGGATTGCCCAGTTCCAGCTCGCGGGTCAGCTGGCAGTCACACCCTCTCGATGACCTCCCCCAACAACGGTAAGACCGGTGGTTGTAGGAGCGTGAGGTCCCCCTGCACCGTCAGTGCCTGAGCGCAGCCTGGCGCCCGGAGCCGGTGCTGTGCAGAGCGGCAGCCGGGGGCGGGATGTTCTGTAAGTCCACGGAGGCTGGTGCTGACGGATGTACCGCAGGCAGGGAAGCCAGATTCACACCTGCGATACGTGTCTAGCCTCGGGTGACACATCACCGCCTCCTCTGTGACGGGAGGAGCCACGCCACCGTATCACGTCTCGGCACTGGCATCCGCTCTTGGCAACTCAGGCACTGCGAAGTGGCAGAAGCCAAATGGAAATCGTCCCAAATCCACCCCTGAGCCTGGTTGCAGAGTGGCAACTGTCCACTCCTGGCTGATGCCACCTGCAGAACACACCTGTTCTTTCCTGTTCTGTCAACTGGCCACAGGGAACTTCCCAGGAGACCACAGACCACTGCGGGAGGCAGGGCGCTAAAAGACTCAGCTCCGCTCACCTGGGTGGTTTGGATCTGTTCAGACCCAGTTTTGTGTGTCTTCCAACATGATGGTATTAGATGGTGGGAGGAAGCTTTGGGAGGTCACGGGTTCCAGGGGGTCACGAGGGTGAAGTGTTCGTGAGTGGGATCGGAGCTTTACGAGTCACGCGGGTTGCTTCCCTCTCAAGCCTCCTGCACGTGAAGACACAAGTCACAGTGAGCAGTGTGTTCCCTGGGGAGGCCTTGCCAGAGCCCCACCACGCAGGCACGCTCATCTTGGACTGCCAGCCTCCACAGCCGTGAGAAGTGCGTTTTTGTTGTCGTCCGCAAACCACACGGTTTATGGTATTTTGTTACCGCGGCCGGAGCTAAGACAACACTGTGTCCAGTCCTCGGTGGGTGCTGGTCACTCTGTTCTGTGACTTGTTCAGGCCGTCTCCTCCCACAGCAGGCCTGTTCTCCACTGAGGTCACACTCTTGACAAGGGTCCAGGAGCTACAGCCCCTGATGAGAGGTTTCTATTCAGGCCCCCATCACTTTTTCCTCAATACCAGTCACAAAAGACAATCAGACAATGAGTTCGGCAGTGCCCGTCACAATCTTATTTTAGGGTCTTTGATTGTTTAGACACCACAGGACTCTGGTCTATCGCATTAAAGACATCCTAGTAACAGGTCCTAGTGAACAGAAAGTAGCAGGATATGTGGTGGCTGTGAGGAAGGCCCCATGGAAAGCTCTGGGAGGCGAGCAGTGTGCGGAGAAGCATGGTGTCCCTTCCAGTATCAGAGGCAAGTAGCTACACTTCGCACGGCCCACAACTAGGGACGGCATGTCTGGACTGGGTCACAACCATGCTTGGCTGTGCCGCTCCAGCCTGCACACTGGGGAAGCCACGGGCCGTGAGCTTCCCGGGAGACCAGCACTGAAGACCTGTGGCTCTGGCCCTCAGCGCCCCCAGTGCGGGAGGCCGGACAGCGCTCCACGTTAGAGGCCCATCAGGGCGGACCACCAGGGTCTCGAAGCAGAGCGTTTCCATTGAGAAACACCAGACTTATGCCTGGATCCTGGCAGAGCCCAAACGCCCGCCCGCCCAAGCGACACACAGCCCGCACGGCACGTCGCGCACCGGGCGCTGCCTGCCTACCACGCCGCGAGGAAAGCCGGGTGCAGTGGGACCCTTGTCACCTGAAGGGCTATGCATCTGAGGTGTAATGAAAAAATATGTATCTGGTCTTCGCCGCTGGTTCCTGGCTCCTAAAACCCTTGGAATTTCCCGGTAGGAGCGTCCTCTCGTTGTAAGGAGCCCCCCTTGAGCGCACCGGAGTTTTTCACTGCGTGGACTCACAGTGGGGTCCCTAGAGAGCTTCGGGATGGGGGCTGGGCATCCACTTCGATCATGTGCCAGATAATCACGACTACACCATGAAGCCCCGCTACAGCCCTGAGCAAGGTCTGGGGCCTTCCGGGGCGGGGAACCCCTGCTGAGAGGCAGGTGGCCTGCCCGCAGACGGCACAGCAGCTCCGTGCCCTGCCCCCAACCCTGTCCTGTGCCACGCTTCCACTGGGCCGCTCCTGAGCTGCGTCCTTCATACCAAACATGCAGCGCTTCCCGCATTCTAGTCGTTCCAGCCAATCCCCAAACCTGAGGGGAGAGGTTGTGGAAACACCCGTTTGTGTAGTTGGCCAGGCAGAAGTGTGGGTGGCCCGGGGACCCCGCTTACGGCTAGTGTCTAAGGTGGGGCAGTCTGTGGGACTGAGTTGTGCCGACTCCAGGTAGTGTCAGAACTGAACGGACCCACGGGACACTCAGCTGTGCTGGAGACGCGCTAAAAACGGACAGGACAAGACTCGAGCAGGTCAGGTGTACAAAAGTGAACTGCGTGAAATTTCTCCTGCTCCGTTGTCCCCGTGCCTCTGTCCGCTTCTACGTTGGACACGGATTTGCTTTTCCTGCCAAAGCTCGTTTGTGGACCTCCCAAATTCTTACTCTCCATCACTCTTCTCACAGCAGGCGTGGCACTCCCTGATGTCACTAGTAGCTTCCATCACCCGGAGTAGCTCACCCAGCAGATGGTGGGCAGGCCCGCCTGCCAAGACACTCACGGAGCCGTTCCTCCCGCAGCTGGGACGCGTCAGCCTGGAGGCCTATAGGTGAGACAGGCATGGCCCCTGGTCCTGTCATGCCAGACGACTCCCGAGGAGTTTCTGCTTCCCAATCTAGGACTCTGGGCTCTGCCGTCCCAAGAGAGGACTGCTTCCCCCAGATGACAATGGCCCCTTTGAACAAGCAGCGGAGACTGTCCCCTGGATCAGCAGGGACAGAGTTACTGTACTGGCCGGTGTGACGGACTCCAACCGCCATGAGGCAACTGGGTGACTACCATGCAGGAGGACAGGGAAATCGACCTGCAACCTAGCACATTCACTAGGCACCTCTTGGTACTCAGTACTTTCAAGCTCAACTCTAAGAGGAGAAAACAAGGGAAGTCTTCTAAGACCAAGACTATTAAGGTCTCAAATCTTTCTGGAAGGGAAGCTGAGGTCACCCAACCAGCCGAGGTGCTGGCTGAGGGCCAGGAACCAAGGCCCAGGCGATGGAAGAGGGGATGGATGCCAAGCAGGTAGGGCCTTGCAACTCCATACAGAACAGGGAGGTGGCGGGCTCCCGCCCCCTCCAGCCCCCACTCTGTGTGAGGAGCTGCAGTGCGTCAGCTGCACAAAGTCATGAAGGGCTGACCCCGCCCAAGAGGAGAAGTCGGTTTCCCCCGGAGAGCAAGGCCGTGTGCGCTGTGGAGAGGCTCAGAGCACCCCACAACACACCCCTCAGGTCAGGCAGGCGCGCCACGTCAGGTCTCGGTCAGTAACTGCGGGTGAGGCGTGAGAACCAGAGGGGTGGGGGGTGCTGCCCCAGAGCCTTCACATCGAGTCTCCCCTGCCTGCCCTGCGCAAGGACCGTCCCAGGCTCCCTAATCCAGTCTTGGTGGACAGGAGGGCAAGGAGGGACATTTCTCTCCTTCTGACGGTGCTGCACGTGGCATCCCTGGCAGCTGACGCGTCTCCTGTGTGGCCTGGGTCCTGCTGGAGGAACCCTGTGCCTGGGTCCCTGTGACAACTCCATCGACCTTGCAGCCCCCAGGCCAGCAGCTTCGGGCCGGGCTCCCGCACCGACAGAGCAATCAGATCCTTGCATTAAGTCCCTTTCTTTGGGCACCTGGAGTGGTTGCAGTTTCCCTGCCCAGGCTCAGACTCAGACAGGACCCTGTTACTAGATGGAGGAGTCCTGGCTCAGGCTCCGGTTGGTCATGATGTATCTGTCATCTTTCCTCATGAAAATTTTCACACAGCCACAGGCTCACGATATGAACTAGATTCAACAAAGATTTTGCCATGTTTACTTAATACATATTTAAGTGTATATATGTATTTTTCTGACCATAGAACCATTTCAAAGTATGATGTGGCTCATTTTTAATTTTTAATTTAAAAATTTTTAATTTAAATTCCTTTAACATATAATGTATCATTAGTTTCAGAGGTAGAGGTCAGTGATTCGTCAGTTGCATGTAACACCCAGTGCCCATCACATCCCGTGCCCTCCTTCGTGCCCATCACCCACGTTCCCCTCCCCTCCAGCAACCCTCAGTTTGTTCCCTGGAGGTAAGAGTCTCTCATGGTTTTTCTCCCCCTCTGATGACTTCCCATTCAGTTTTCTCTCCCTTCCCCTGTGATCCTCTATGCTGTTTCTTAAGTTCCACATATGAGTAAAATCATATAATTGTCTTTCTCTGATTGATTTATTTCACTTAGCATAATCCCCTCTAGTTCCATCCACGCCGCTGCAAATGGCAAGATTTCATCCTTTCTGATGACTGAGTAATATTTCATTGTATATAATTATACCACATCTTTATCCATTCAGCTGCGGATGGACATTTGGGCTCTTCCCACAGTTTGGCTGTTGTGGACGTTGCTGCTGTGAACACTGGGGTGCAGGTGCCCCTTCGGATCACTCCATGTGTATCTTTGGGGTAAATACCTAGTAGTGCAATTGCTGGGTCGTAGGGGAGCTCTATTTCCAACTTTTTGAGGACCCTCCCTACTGTTTTCCAGAGTGGCTGCACCAGCTTGCATTCCCACCAGCAGTGCACGAGGGCTCCCCTTTCTCCGCATCCTCACCAACATCTGTTTCCTGACTTGTTAATTTTAGCCATTCTGACTGCTGTGAGGTGGGATCTCAGTGTGGTTTGGATTTGTATTTCCCTGATTTCGCTCCTTATTCTTTTTTTTTTTTTTAAAGATTTTATTTATTTATTCGACAGAGATAGAGACAGCCAGCGAGAGAGGGAACACAAGCAGGGGGAGTGGGAGAGGAAGAAGCAGGCTCATAGCGGAGGAGCCTGATGTGGGGCTCGATCCCACAACGCCGGGATCACGCCCTGAGCCGAAGGCAGACGCTTAACCACTGTGCCACCCAGGTGCCCCTCGCTCCTTATTCTTAATAATTCTGCGTACACAGCCTAAGAAAGCAGCACTCTGTTACCTGTCAGCACACCAGCACACCCAAGATTTACAATTAACAACTCCCTTAAAACCTATTATCCAGCACAGATTCAGGGGTACCCCCAGTGACCCCCAACACTATCTTCACAGCTGCTGTCCCTCAACTTAGGACTAAGCTTCACCATTGCCCTGGGTTCTGTCTCTGAGAGAACAGGCCCCACGTTTGTTTTCCCATCGGTGTGCTCAAGCTGATGAGACTGGGTGAGCCGCTTACACGGTATCTTCTTCCTCACGGTCTCATGCAATTTGTTCCTCCTCCTCCAGGCCAAGAGCGCGGCCACCAGGGACTCTGTGCAGTCCACACAGCACCACGGCCAGACCCGAATGCCGGGCCACCGCTCCAAGCCCCACGTACGGTGCTTTGAGGACCTCAGTGGAGGACCCCTGGGCTGCAGAACGGCGGTTCTCTAACTGGATCGACCCTGCCTACTAATGAGCCAGCACTTTTCCATAAACAAGAATGTTCCCTCACCTGAGGGGATGACCTGTGGTTCCTCCATGGAGGGCAGGGCGATAATGATTAACTCTCGTGGGTACTGAGCTGGTGTGATGGTCACTTCTGCTGGTGGCTCCATATGAGCCATCCCACGTGGGTATTTATTTATTCAGTATTTGGTAACCTACCACAGTTACTCTCCTTCTGGATGCAAAACTGAAGAGACACTGCCTGGGCTCCTGCCCCTGGGGCTGGTGACAATCCCGCCTTAGTGACAGGAAGCCGCGGAGCGCACAGCTCGGCGGAACAGGTGGAGAGGACAGTCCTGTCGGCTGATACACAGAGAATGCACGTGCGCCAGTGTTGTAGGCTACAAGGAAAATCTACCATGGAAAGCAGGCATTTGGAAAAAGGTGTTTTATATTAAAACCTATACCCAGCAGAATAAACGTGACGTTCAAAGGTCTAAAACCACACGCAAATACTAAGAAACCGAGAAAGACCGAGGCAAGTGGCTATCTTTCTGTCTTTACCAGGCAAAGAGGTCTTTGTGTTCCACCGAAAACTTTGACGTACAATTCAACTTAAATTCTAAGTCTGTTTTGGCTTTTTGCTAACGATAAAGCAAATTGGATAAAACTAAAAAAACAACACAAGGGCCGTTCACAAATAAAATAGTGTGATTTTATTCTTTTTGATTTTGATGTGTTTTTGTCTTTAAACCAAGTTCCCATCTGTACACTCTAAGAAAATAAACAATAGGAAGCCAGTCTCTGCTCACTTCCTGGAGGCAAGCAGGGCAGGCGCCTGTCACTCACGAGTGCGCACGTCACCTTATGAAGGTAAGGGGCTGAAACACATGGAAGTCACAGAGAGGATGCTCCATCTGGCTTGGTAGCATTGCACAACGATGAGAACACTCAATGAACGGCACTCGGGCTGGCATCTCAGGCACACGCAGAGACCGGGCACTGACTGTACGCCACGCCACGCCATGCCACGAGCCTTCCTTGGAAAAAGGGAAAAAGTATATCTTTTCCTCAAATAGAATTGTCATAGGTAAGAGCCACAAGGATTTTATTCATTGTTTAATCTTCTGGCGGCAGGATTTCTTTGAAGCGGAATCTAAAAATAAATAAAAATGACATAAAATAAAATCTAAAAAAACAAAAAAGACGTTAGAAGTCTTTGTGTGTCTTTTAAGAAGAATTTCAAAATTTTGAAACAGTGCCACTGAATTAATCTCATTTCTGGTAAAAATGACAATTAAGGTATACAACGGTTTAAAGTATGATGGTAAAGAAACCCCAGACCGTGCTGGCTGGACCATGATCTTTGTGCCGTGTGTGTGTGTGAGGGGAGGGAACTGAGGACCCAGCGAGGGATGAAGCAAGTGGTCCCCACGCTTCCTGCTAAGGACACTGTCCACACGTCCGAGGCACCTTCACTCATGCTAGTCCTTCTGATGCTGCTGATGACGGCTGATTACGAAGACTGAAACTAACACCACGGACTCAGCCGAATGCTACAGGCGTTGCTATGTTATTTTACGTTCCTTGTGTGTATTATTGGAAAAAACGAAGAAGAACTCTGTTACCTGGAGGCGCCCCTCCCAGTCTTTGCTGGATCATTTCTAAATGATGGATATATTCCGTCAGGGAATGCTCAGGGTCTTGAGAGGCTGTCAGGGATCTTTCTGATCTTGCATTTGGGGATGGAGTGGATCTTCAAACAAACAAAGAATGAAAGTCAACGGATGGTGAACGCAGCCAGCACGCGGACAGGCGGTGGGGTACAGGGTGAGCCAGACGGTCATTTCCTTCAGATCCTTTCTCCACCACATAATAAAAAGTAAAGTGTGTGTATTTGTGGGTGCGTGTATGTATATACGTGTGCATGCTATCTCTACGCCCAACTTGAGGCTCAAGCTCATGACCCTGAGATCAAGAGTCACACACTCCACCCACTGAGCCACCCAGGAGCCCCAGAACTAAGGCATTTTTTTAAAAAGTGGTACGAATGCTTAAAAAACCAACTTCTAGGAATGCCTGGGTGGCTCAGTTGGTTAAGCGTCTGCCTTCGACTCAAGTCATGGTCCCGGGGTCCTGGGATCGAGTCCCGCATCGGGCTCCCTGCTCAGGGGGGAGTCTGCTTCTCCCTCTGCTCATACTCTCTCATGCTCACTCACTCTCTCAAATACATAAAATCTTTAAAAACAAAAACCAACTTCTATAAAATGTCTCAGAGTTAAAATGAGAAAAAATTATTGCACATTATTTATTTAAAAAGGTTTATTTATTCAAGAGAGAAAGAGTGCATTCACGCATGAGGGCGGGCACACCAGGGGAGGGGCAGAGGGAGAGGGAGAATCTCCAGCAGACTCCGTACTGAGCATGGAATCCGATGCTGGGCTCAATCTCACGACCCTGAGATCACGACCTGAGCAGAAGTCAAGAGTCAGACATTTAACCGACTGAGCCACCCAGGTGCCCCAACAATGTTACTTAATTCATGAAATCTTCAAGTATAAGTGCGTTACCCCAACTGCCCCCCCCGCAGTGCCCTGAGGGTGACCCAACTACCCACTGACCTTTCCTTGATCACCCCAAACTGCCCTCGTCACTTGGGGCACAACCCGCCCGATCCAGTCTACGCAGCACGCTTCCTCCAGGTCCTCTGCTCCGTGTTCTTCATTTTCTCTTCAGGGTAGGCATGTGCCTGACTCATCCTTGCACCATCCACATAAAAGAGGCCTTGGCTGCTACAGACTCTTCTGAAAACCATCACCACCCAGACACCGGGTGCCCTAGCCACCGGACCAAGAATCTCTGCCTTCCCCAGAGAGCTGGGCCTCCGGGCCCCCAGGGACTCATGTGTAGTCCCTGTCTTGCTTGAGGCCAGGCCAAAGCCAGAACTTCCAAAATACATCTCCCTGAGGAATCCCACACGTCGGCAGGACATCATCAGCGCAGGAGATCAAAAGTCAGCCGCACACTGAGCTGGAGTGCACGTCTGCGCCTGTGCGTACGTACGGCCTCTCCGGTCAGGACCCCAGAGACCGTCGTGCTCAGAAGTGCGGTGTGCACAGAGATGCCACCGCCAACCAGGGCAAGGCATGAAGGCGCACACGCCTGTGCGTCCTCCCATCCAGTCAGTAGCACCTGTGGAGGACAGTGCTGCCACCCTAAGGGCAGAGCACGCTTTGGAAAGCACGCTCGGAGAAACAGAAGACTCTGGACGTGTAGACAAACACCCGCAAAGACACAAACTGACTTCGCTGTGTTACAAATCTTGGAAAAATCATGGTTGAGAGAGCAAAATAAATGACTTGTAACCAGAGCCCCTCATCCGGCGTGTGAGTGGGGTGTTCACATGGTTCACTCTGCAGAAATGAAACCCCAGGCCTGTCTTTCACGATAATACCCGGATCAGAAGCCGCAGCCACAGCCACACCCCCTCCTCCCACCGCGGCCTTGGGCTTGCCAATCTGCACAGCCACGGCTCAGCCCGCTGAACCCTGATCACTGCAATGTTGAAACAAACTTGCATTCTACCATCCAGCCACAAGGTCTCTCGCTGTTTTCGCCGAAAGGGGCTTTTTCCCCCACAAGTAACCTGTGGATTTCAACTGCCAACTGAGTAGTAAGTAGAGAGATGACACCATGTGTGCGAAACACCCAAATCCCATAGAAAAGAGATCAAGTCGGTCAAGCCCACGCGCACGTCTGGGTAGGCGCCCAGCGGCTGGAGACAGCCCCATGCACAGCGGCTTGCCTGCAGGCCCGTCCATGGAGGAAGCGCAGTCTGGCCCGTCCATGGAGGAAGCGCAGTCTGGACGCATACTCACCTTTCCCTCCCGCATGGGGAGGCCTTGGGCACATGGTCCCCGGCGTGGCTGGAGGACGCATCCCGGGTTGGTGGGGATGTGCTGGTTTTGGGTGGAGGCTGCTGCCGTGGCACCAGGAATCCTTCCCCCACAGCCATTGAACAACAAAGGGATTAGGAATAGAGACGAGTGTCTTTTAGTAGGAAGGCCCCTCTACCAAAATTTAAAGTTTATAAACTTTTAAGAGTCTGCATGGCAATTTCAAAACATTTTTTAAATACTCAATTTATAAAGCTTATGTTTTAAAAAGCTCTAGAGAAAACCTGAGTTTTGATCACCTGTATTCTGCCCCTGCAGGTCTGACCTGACCCCAGCATCCACAGGGGCAGCGCCCCCAGGGGAGTGCTCTGTGAACTCGCAGAGCCAGCGGGGTGCTCTCCACCCACCACTCACCCCCCCACGCTTCCCCCTGGCTTTGAGGAGGGGGCTCTGGAGGAGTGAGAAACAGAACCCTGAGACCACCAGGTGTACCTGGTGTGGGAACAAACTCTCCTAAATACCTGAAGGCCCAAGTAACAATTGGTGGCCGGGGAAGCCCAGCTGCTGAGGGTCTGTCTCCCCTCCAGGCACCTGAAGCCCCTGCAGGACCAGGGGCCGCGTCCCGCTGTGAGTGGGGAGTTCTCTGCACACGTTTACACTTGGGGCAGAGCCCCATGGAAGGCCTGCTCTTGGGCGGCCAGCCCAGGCAGTGGAGCTCCCAAAGGAGAGATGTAGCCCTGAAGCGAACCTTTTATTAAGCCTGAGTTATTCACCTGTATCTTTAGCACTTCTACCTTGTTTCAACCGTTAAATGGTCTTCCCTGCGCTTCCCAACATTGCAACCACCTTCCATCAGAAGCCACCTTGCCTCACTGATGGCCCCACTAGCTGAATGTACGGGTTTCCTGTGTGCTTTACTGGGCTCCCACTGGGCCCACCTGGACGGGGCGCTCGGCCTGGCACAATGGCTCCTTTCCGATCTACCTCTTGCCACTTCTTAACCAAGAAACGTAATCTACAAAGAAAACAAAGGACACAAAACATTGGAAACCAGAGCAAAACAGTTGTGAGGAAAGAACTGAAAATCCAGACATGACCGACACCTGGAATCAGACTCGGGTGGGACCCCACTGTCTGCGGTGACCTTGGTGCCCATGCCGCCAGCACCTTTCTGGCCACGGTGCCACCCTGATGCCCACCAGCCCGGGGTCTCACAGACCCCAGTTCTGAAAGTCTGCAATACCTGCTCCCTACCGCCACTAGACGGCTCAGGATAAAAGGAGCAAGACAGAGGCCCTTGTCCTTGGTGTTCTTGGTCAGACAGGGAGTGGGGGTGTCAGGGTGAGGAGCGCCAGAGGTCGGTGCCCAGAGTGCAGTGATGCAGGGCTCCCTGGCCCCTCCTGGGACAGCCCCTCCATGGCTTAGTGGACGCCCTTCAGAGACAGCCTTCCTGCCAGCTGCTCCTTCTAAGCACCGCTGCCTCTCTGACCGTGCATCCTCCTGGAAGACACGTTCTGATTCTCACCAAAACCACAGCTGCTGAAAATGCTCTGCCCCTTGACAGGAAGGCTGAAGGCAGGGCCTGGGCCTGGTCACCTGCCCCACATTGCATCTGGCAGGCTTCCTGGCACAGGGCATTCTCTCCAAACATGAAGGATGGATGGATGGACAGACAGATAGGTGATGGGTGGGCAGTCTGTGGTCAGAACTCAGAGATGAGGGGATGAAGTGCCCTGAGGCTGAGGGCCAAGAGCCGGAGAGCAAGGAGGCCAAGCAGCCTCCCACCTCTGCTGGACCAGACAAACATTTGTGGAAATTCGGCAAATCTTAAAATTATAACATAAAATGGATTTTCATCACTCTTAATTCTGAACGGGTCAAAATTCCCATTCATACAAGTCTCACATACCTGCCCCCAAAACGACACCCTGTGTCAACAACACCTGGGACACTGAGCGGTGCCTGGGACTGGCGGGACCCGCATGCCCTGCCCTCCCCCAGGGAGTGGGCTCGTAGCCAGGATGAGAACACCACACACGGCCACCACCCCGCATGGCTCCCATGCTCTGGTGGACCTGGCCCCTTTCATGGAGCACACATTTCACTAAAATACAGGCAAACGAAATGTGAAGCCATGAAATGCAGTTTCAAACTCCGACAGATGTGCCTGTCATCAGAAGGAATCCGGACACCAGGGCTGTCGAGGGCAAGGCATTGTTTTGTGAGAAAAAGGCACCTTCTAAAACTAAGGTGGGTGACAGTTCTGCACAACATGGTCTCTTGAAGGCAAGTGTCACTCAGAGGAGAGCGTCATGGTAGAGTGAGACAAGCCCAAATACCCAGCATGCCTCCTGCCCACAAAGACGTGGTGGCGGCACGGGCCTCAGCGCTACCTTAATATTGCGATTACCACCCTGACGGCAGTCCGAAACTTCGTAAAAGGGCGAGATGTGGTAATTTTCTTATCTGCTTTGGAAGGAAATACTCCCAAATGAGCGATCATGGAGAGTGTTTCTTGTTCAGAGTCCTGGAATCCACCAATCAATAGTAAAAGATACTTCTTTTGATAAATCAGAGCTTTTCTGAAGCTTTCTGCTCTCAAATAATGCAGGTACAATTTCTCTATCTGAAAGGGGAAAAAAAAAGTCAAACAATCATGAAACAAAGACATCTTGCTGACAGACGTATAGCACGTTTCTACTGTTGTGCTTTATAAAGAACCAGACAGGGGCACCTGGCCGGCTCAGTCAGTGAAGTGTGCAACTCTGGATCTCAGGGTCATGAGTTCGAGCCCCACATGGGGTGTAGAGAGGACTTAAATAAATAAGTATATCTTAGAGGCGCCTGGGTGGCTCAGTCGTTAAGCGTCTGCCTTTGGCTCAGGCCATGATCCCAGGGTTCTGGGATCAAGTCCTGCATCGGGCTCCCTGTTCAGCGGGGAGCCTGCTTCTCCCTCTCCCACTCCCCCTGCTTGTGTTCCCTCCTCACTGGCTGTCTCTATCTCTGTCAAATAAATAAATAAATAAAATCTTAAAAAAAAAAAGTATATCTTAAAAAAAATTAAACTAAAAAGAACCAGACTGTTTCTTCCTTCAGCAAATTGTTACAGAAGTAAGCCCTGCATGACATCTGTCCCCAGGGACAGCCCTGCTGGGCAGAGTTTGACAAAAGGCAGACCAGACATCCTTTCCAAGCCTCAGAGGAGACCCCCTAAAGGCCCCATGAATCTGACCACTAGGTGAGGTGCACAGCCGGGGTGGGACGGGGTCTCGTCGCTAGGCCCTCAGGACATCTCGGGGGTTGTGGGAAACCCCTGAAGCCATACACAGAGGAGTACCCTTATATCCTAATATTCTAACACACATTTTTCTCTCAAGAGAGGGCTCAGAGCTCGTACCCCACGGGCAAACACAATGACCAACGAATCCCCAGTCTGGGTGTTTTCAGGCTGTGGAGACTGTTACCTAATATGATTCCAAGCCTGACACCCTTAACTTGTGAGCATAGACACAAGATATTTGTACAGAATAACAGCAGGTTTCAAATGGAAGCGTATTCACTTTAACTGCTCTTCTCTGTGACGTCTCAATGTCTCCCTACTGCAAACAGACATACTGGGTGGGCACACGTGTTGGCAGCTATGCTCAGGCAAAGAAGAACCCCACCATCACGAGAATGCTTTCATGGCTACAATGAACAAACCAGGGTTTTTAAAAGTACCAACTGTTACACATCTGTCAGGCCCACAGAACACACCCCACCGAGAGCGAACCCTGTGGACTCTGGGTGATGACGACCTGTCACTGCGGGCTCACTCAGGTGAGGGTTGTCAACACTGGGGGACAAGAAATATGTGGGAACTCTCTGCACCTTCCCCTCAATTCCGCTGTGAACCTTGAGCTGCTCCAGAATTACAAAATTCCCCCACCCTTTTTTTAAAGGGAGCGTGAGTGAGCATGCAGGGGGGAGGCAAGGGGAGAGGAAGAGAGAATCCCAAACAAACTCCCTGCTGAGCACACAGCCTAACATGAGGCTCAATTCCAGGACCCTGAGATCACGACACCTGAGCCGAAATCAGGAGTTGGGACACTTAACCGACTGAGCTACCCCGACCTCCCTAGAAACAGAAAGTCTTACACATAGATCAAGGGCACAAGTGGATGACACTGTACACGCCCAGCGTGGCCCTCAGGGCTGGCCTTACTTGCACGCTGCAGGTGTTTCCCTCCTCGCGTGCGACTGCTGCGGGCAGTGCTGGGCCTGGCTGTCGCGCTGAGCTCTGCAAAACCGTCCCATCCTCTTTCCACACAGACTTGTCCGGCCTCTGTAACAAACCACAGATGACATCGTCCACACAGCTGCTCCGACAGAAGATCACCGTGAGAAAAACGGCCGAGGGCAGAGTCAGCACCTCTACCCCAGGGTCGGGGTCATGTTCACACAGCTCGTTTCTTCCTTGGCTGCTCCCCGACGCTCCGGGTAGGAGGCGACTTGGAGCACGTCTCCCAAATCCCACGACATGGGCCATCCTGGGTCCATCTTTGGCATCTTTTCAGATGCCCGAGCTGTTATGTGGTATCGTCAGATGATTAACTCACGGGTGGTTACTGCGTACCAACTACTGAAATATGACTGCACAAAAGGTATGTTTTTATTAAAAACAAACCCCAAATACTTGTGAAAGAACACCGAATTCAAAGCAATACGCCTGTTGGACACAGTCTCTGGTCCTAGAAATGCTAACTCCTAACAGGTCTGAGTCCCCAGTTCTACCGAAGCACCAAGAAATCGCACACCTGGAAACCTCAGCAGGGGCCCCGTGTGGGCACCGCGGACGCTGAGCAGCTGTCATAACCAGGCAGCACACCCAAACATATGCAGCGTGGCCTGGATACCATGGTGTGTGGAGCACGCCCAGAGCTCCAGTGGGGACCCATTTACAGAGGAGGGTCTCACAGTGAGGACGCAAAGTGGCTGCCACACCGGATGACCAGAGGGAGCTCCAGGCACTTGGGCCACATGCACGGTGACCTCCATCCTGCAGTTTGGAACAGGAATCAAAGTCAGCCTGGTCACACCAGCCCCCAGCTCCAGGGCACAGGAGAAGCCTGTGACAGAGGTGACCCTGTGGAAGGGCTCTCATAGAACCCCGATGAGGAAGGAGAAAAAGACTAGATGTTTGTTTTCATGGTCCTAAAACACAGCCTGGTCATTTGTGGAAAGAGACTCTCTAGGAATCAAAGTTATCTTGGACACGAAGGAGAAAATGTTCCAATTCACTCTCGGCCTGTGATTTACTCATTACAAATATTTACTTTTCAGGCGTACCTGGGTGGTTCAGTTGGTTAAGGATCTACCTTCAGCTCAGGTCGTGATCTCATCAGAGTCCTGGGATCCAGCCCCACGTCAGGCTCCCTGCTTAGTGTGGAGTCCGCTTCTCCCCCTCCCTCTGCCTTTCCCCCATTTGTGCTCCCTCTCTCGAATAAATAAAAACTTTAAAAATAATTCAATATTTATTTCCTCCAATGAAAGCAAAAATTAACAAGTTGGACTATATCAAACTAAAAAGCTTTTAAACAGTAAACCATTAACAAAACAAATAATATATCCAATAGGGAATGAGCATCCAAAATACACTAAAAAACTCGTATACAACTCAGTATAAAAACAACCCGATGAGCAGAAAACCTGGATATTTGTCCAAAAAATACATACAAAAGCCCATAGACACCTGAAAAAATGCTCAACACTGCTCGGCATCAGGGAAACGCAGATCCAAACCACGATGGGATCCCACCTCACACCTGTCAGAGCGGCTAAAAACAGGTCAGGACTCGACAGATGTTGGCGAGGATGCGGAGAAAGGGGAGCCTCGTGCACTGTTGGTGGGAACGCAAGCGGGTGCAGCCACTCTGGAAAACAGTATGGAGGTTCCTCAAAAAGTTAAACATAGAGCTACCCCACGACCCAGCACTTGCACTACTAGGTATTTACCCAAAGAAAATTAAAATACAGATTCAAAGGGTCACAAGCACCCTGATGCTCACAGCAGCATTATCCACAACAGCCCAACTATGGAGACAGCCCGCCGTCCATCGACAGATGAACGGATAAAGAAGACGCGGTTCATACACACAATGAAATATTACTCAGCCACTCAAGAAGAATGAAATCTTGCTATTTCTGACAACACAGATGGACCTCAACGGTCTTACACAAAGTGAAAGAAGTCAAAAGTCACAGAAAAATACCAATACCATATCATCTCACTTATATGTGGAATCTAAAAAACCAAACCAAACAAACGAACAAAACAGACTCACAGAAACACAGAACAAATTGGTTGGTGGTCAGAGGGGAGGAGGGCCAGGGGTGGACAAAACAGATGAAGGGGACGAAGAGGTGCAAATGTCCAGTCATTAGGATGAAACCGCGGAGTGAGCAGTGAGGTACACTGTGACAACTCTGTGTGGTGACAGACAGAAGCCAGACTCCCAGCGGCCACGGTTTCGTGACGGATGCGTCAAATCACCGCGTTGTACACCTGAAACTAGTACATATTGTATGTCAATTAATCTTCAGTAAAATAACTTTTTTCCTGATTTCCTTATTAACTTTCATAGAAAGGATAAAAGTGTTCTACTAGTGACTGGGCTTTTAGTCCCATAGGCACAACAGGACGCCTTCGACACGGGACCTCCAAATGCTTCTGACAGGTCCCAGAGAAGCAGACAGGGCTGCGAATGGTGCTAATGGCAGCTTTCATCAAGATTAAAACATGGAGCCGTTATAACTTCTCACACCAGGGGACTCAAGTCCTGGGTCTGCTTAGTGGTTGGACCCTACTTCCCAAGTACAGAGGTACCTTACCCACCAACAGAGCTTCAAAGCAGACAAGCAAAGCTGGATGGAGCTTGAGAACAGACAAATTCACTATTGTACTTAGAGATGTCAACATCCCCCTCGCGGTGACTAAGGACAAGGAGGAAGCAGCTCGGTAAGGCTCCAGGAGATCTGAATGACCTTCATGAGGCCTCCACCAACACCAGAAACATGAAGTCCATCACTAAAAACCTTCCCCCAAAAGACCCAGACTAGGCCCACGTGGTTTCACTGGTGAATTTAAATTAATATTTAAGGAAGAAATAAATGCCAGCTCTAGGAAATCTCTTCCAGAAATTAAGAAGAGGAGGGAACGTGTCCCAACTTATGAGGCCAAAACTAGACAATACAAAAACAAAAACAAAAAAACCCTCCAGATTAACATCCCTCATGAACCCAGAAGCAAAAATGCTCAACAAAATACAAACTGAATCCAACAATACATAAAAATAGTTAAGACACCATGACTGCCCGGGGCTTTCCCCGGCACCACAACACAGAGTCCACATCCAAAAATCAACGTAATACACCCTGTTAGCTAAGTAACCAAGAAAAAAATGCATCATCTTATCAACAGGTGTAGAAAAATCGTAACAAATTTAAACATTCATTCACGATAAAGCCTTTGCAAACTAAGACTCCGAAGGGAACTTCCTCAGCCCCAGGGCCTTCGCATGAGCACCTGACAGATGGAAGCTCTGCCCCTAGGACTGGGAACCCCGCCAGCCTGTGCGAGAGGCAAGAAAAGAAAATCAAAGGTATTCACATTGGAAAGAAAATAAACCGCTATTCACGGATGATATAATTGTCTCCGTAGAAAATCCTACAGAAGGGCTCATCGGGTTGAAAAATGAGGTTAGCAAGGGAAACAGCACAAGGTGAACCTGTGAGCATGGGCCGTGTTTCCATACACGAGCCACGAACAAATGGAAAACAAAAAGCTCGAAAAGTACTTTTTACAACAGCTCCCTGAAAAATGAAATATTAAGGTATCAATCTAACATGTTTTCAGAATCTGACTGCTGATTGCTACAACGTATTTAAGAGATCGAAACACATGAAAGGACACGCAAGTTCGCAGATGGGAAGATTCAATGAAGCTAAATTCACAGTTACAGTTGCGTAGCCAAGATGTCAATCCTTGCCTAAAACCTTTACGATAGCCTCACTGAAATGTAATTCACATATCATAAAATTTATCCTCTGAAAATGTACAATTCAATGGGTTTTTAATAAATCCACAGAATGCAATGATCACCACTCTGTAATTCATGTTTTCATCATCCCCAGCCCCCCCCCACACCCCCAGCCCCAGGCAACCATTACTTTGTTTTCTGCCTCAATGGTTCTGTGGCTCTGGACAAGCCACGTAAATAGGACCCTACAGCGAGGTGACACAGGCTCATCCACACTGAAGCCCTTAGCAATCTTTTAGTCCTTTTACTGCCAAATAATCCCATTTATGGATATACCACATTTTACTTACTTGTCCATTAATTAATGGACATTTGGGATATTTCCACTTTCAGGCAACAATGAATAATGGTGACAGGAAAGTCTAGGCACAAGTTTTTATGTGGAACTGCTGGTAAGAATGGCCAGACCATTTTTCCAAACCAGCCGGGCCCTGTACCTCCCGGTTCCTCCCACATCCCAACCAACCAACCAGCAAGGTTCTAAAATTTATGTTCAAAAACAAAACAACTAGAATAGAATAGCCAAATAATTTGAAAACAGAAAAAAAATATTGGAGCATTCCCACTACCTGATGCTACCTGGTCAGCAGAACAGAAGAGAGAATCCAGACATACACGCACGTTTGTGGAATGACTTCTGACATCGGTACAAAGAAAAAAAAAAGAATCTTTCAACGTGTGCCGTGATAACTGGGTATCAACATGCATACAAACACCCTTGACCTAACTCTCAGACCGAAAACAAAATTGACTCAATATGGATCATAGACCTGAATGTAAAAAGTACAACTACAAAACTCCTAACGGGATCCACACCAAAAAAGTCGACTTTATTAAAATTTATAAAGTTTGTTCTGCAAAGGCTACCATCTTGCCAGAGAGGGTGGCACCGACTGGGAGGAGAGAGCGTACACCCCAATCTGACCATGCAGCCGTGTCCACAACACACAAACAACTCAGAACGCAACAACATCAGAAAACAGTGCAATTTTAAAAGCGAGCAAGGGCTTTAAAGGACACTTCACTGAAGAACATACAGATACCACTCGGCACCTGGCACCACGCTGGTGGAAAACGCACCACCAGCACCCAGAGTGCAGACACAGCAACAGGACTCCCATGTTTTGTTGAAGTTCGGAAGAGGAGTGGTGTAGCCGCTGGACACACGGCGGGCTCCACACTCACGTCTTGGGGACCCCCCCCACTCCCGGTATTCAGCCCAGAGCAACTGCTTCCAGGACCGCTGTCATCATCCCACACGAGACAACCCAGATACTCTGTTGAGGCACATCTGTGCCCGGAACGCTGCTCGGCAATACGAGCCCAGGATGGATCTTAGGTGCTTTAGGAAAGAAGTGAGGAGCCTCCAGGAGGACACACCATGTGCTCCCGCCTCTGTGACAGCCGGAAGCGGTGCACTGTGGCGAACAGCCAGGCCGTGCCTGCCGGCGGCCAGAGAACAGCAAGTGCCACTGCTGCGGGTTCTGCTAACACCAGCGGTTATGGGGATCACGAGTCGACCCATGCGTGAAACCTCAAATGACATCCTGCCAACAAGGAGGTTTTTACTGCACGTAAATTAAAAAATCACTTAAAAATTTTTCATTGTAAAAAGAGCAAATCAAATCACAAACACAACCTAAATAGAAAAGAAATTAAGCATTCCAGGAAAAAAGTCTATCAAACTACATAATTAGGTAAAAGTCAGATTTCCTATCACAAACAGGTAAGGAACATTATCTCACAGCAAGAAGCACGTGCGTCCGCGTGTGTGCCCGTGTCTGTGAAGAACACAGACACGGGGCTGGAGCGCTAAGCTACTGTGGCGCCCCAGGGTGGCTCAGAGCGCACAGTCCAGAAGGAGCCCCGTTTGTGCCGCCCCGCGTCCCGCAGGGAAGCGCGGACTACGCTCCACACGCCGCGAACCGCACGGAAGCGCGGACTACACTCCGCACGCCGGTCCTGCACAGAAGCGCGGACTACACTCCACACGCCGCGAACCGCAAGGAAACGTGGACTACACTCTGCACGCCGGGTCCCCCATGGAAGCGCCTACGTACACTCCGCATGCCGCGCTTCAACAGGTGCTGCTTCAGGGACTTCTCCAGCTGCGACACCGCCCGGCACAGCTCCGCCTTCTCCTGGGTGACTGTGCGCAGAGCTTTTGTCAGGGAGTCATTGTCTTTCAGGAGGACGTCCACCAGCTGGGTCTGTAGCTCTGCTGTCACTTTTTTCTTGAAAGGAGAAAACAAAAATAAATGTATACAAATTTGTTTGTTAAAAGGCATACACGTGCAGGACCTGATGGCTCAGTCGGTGGTGACATGTCTGCCTTTGGCTCAGGGCATGACCCCAGGGTCCTGGGATCCAGTCCCGCGTTGAGCTCCCTGCTCAGCGGGAGCCTGCTTCTGCCTCTGCGTCTGCCTGCTGCTCCCCCTGCTTGTGCTCTCTCTCGCAAATAAATAAAATCTTTGTTAAAAAAAAAAAAAGGTACATTTGTTATTGTGTTTTTTACTGTTGGTTACTTTACATGTTTGGGGTTCAGTGGGAGCTTGTGGGGCTGGGCAGAGTGTCTATCTATGGGACAGAGAATAAGTCATCAACTCACATTTCTTTCCATTCCTCCATGAACGAGACTGCACTAGCAAAGCCAGTGTGCAACAGAACACATTCTGATGGCTCACGGCTCTGTGAGCAGCACACACAGGGAACAGGGAACACCGTGTGTTCATCCCTGAGGGGCCCAACACACAAGTCCCTTAAAACAAGTTCATTATCTCTATAATCAGAGTATTACTCAACCGACAGCTGGCTCCAGACACTGACAGAGGCACTACCTCCTAGGACAGCACGCCCCACATGGACCCGTCATGCTCCGCAGGCACTCGGTTCGCTCTCGTGCTGCCTACACACATGCTGCTTTCACAATAAACAGCAGGATTTCACCACTGCCAAGGAACATCTACCAGGAACCTGTGTCAGCAACCAGGACTTCTAAACACCTTCAGGCGCAGCTGACAGGGAGGTCAGAATTTTCCAGAAGGCCCTCGGGACTTCACTTCTGGCTCAGACTCTCAACTCAGGTGTACACGGAGCAGGCTGGGTCAGCAGGGGCCTGGGGGCACCTGCCCTGAGCACCACAGCCCAGCGCCCACTAGAGGGCACAACCGGAGTACTTGGCAAGGTCACACGGCTTTCCCAGGCCCCTGCTTGTTCTCGCCCACGGTGGGCAGTCAGAGAGTAGAGGTGGCAGGGAGGGGTAAAAAAGGAACCATGCAGGGGGCCCCACCCCTCACCTGGGAAGAGCTGGGCGTGCTCAGCTCAGACTTGAGCTCCTCTAACGTGCGCAGTAAGGAAGACACTGCTTTCTCATTCGATGATGTCCAATCGCTTATTGTCCTGTAAAGATAAACAGACACTGAAAAGGCTTATGCAGACCCCAACTGACAGTTACTCACGGCCACTGGGAACTCCGTGGAAGAAACAACAAATGGGGTCCAACACAGCTCCCAGGAGGACGTGCTTATGACTGCTTCCTTGAGCCATGCTACCCACAAAAGGCAGGGGCTCAGAGCTGCCCTACCGACAGTACCAGCCAGGACGTGACGCAGCGCTTGCACGGACAGTCTGTGAGGCCCAGAAACATCTGGCCACTGACCGCAGACTACGGAGACTCCCTGAGCACTGCCTTCTGCCGGGGTCTGTGTCGGGTGTAAGCACTGTCCAGAAGGAAGGTCCACTCAGAGATCACGCTGCTCTACAAACTAACCCAATTGCAGACGGGAGAACTGTATTTGCGGAGTGTCTGTGCAGACAGGAGAGGGCAAGTATGAATGTTTTTGTTCGCAGAAACACTCCTATCGGTCCCGCAACCACAGAGGCGCACCCCGGTTGTGTGAGCAGCGGTCCTGAGGGCTGTGGGCAAGGCGGACACCATGCGGACATGTTGCACCACCCAACCTTAGCAGGCCCAGGCAGCGCGGGCCTGGCATCTGGCCCAGAACTTCTGGGTGGTGAGTAACTGCAAAGTGGCATGAGGAAAACAGATTCAAAAGAAACTTGGATTTTTCTCTCCTATTAGAATGCAAAAAAATACAATTCTGTCAACGTCTTTCAGGAGAGTGCTGCCCACAGATTCATCAAACACACGGGAGAGACGGAGTCTGCTGCATTAAAATGGGGACCTGAAATCAAGGCCATGCCCCAAACGTCCACATGTGCCCTAACACACGAGGCTCAGATCGCAGGGGAGCAGCCGGTCCTGAGGGGCTCACCTGTCCACCGTCTGGCTGACGAAACTGGTCAGGAGCCCAGCCGCACACAGCAGCTGCTGCCGGACCTTCTCCAGGCTGTGCCGTTCCTCCAGCAGCCGCTCCGCCTCTGGGGACTGGCGAGCCGCCTCCTTCGCCTCCAGGGCCTGGACCGTCCGCTGAAGCTGCCGGATCTTGTGCTCATCTCGCTGGCGCTGCAGCTCCAACTCTCGCTGTTGTCAACGGCAAAACAACAGCAAAGTCCTTCACATGCCTGTTTTGAAAGCAGGAGCCTGAAGCCCAGCCATCACCACGGGCGGCCCCTGTCCGGCATGGGGTCCTGGGGCAGGGGCTGTGCAGAGTCGGAGAGGCAGAGCTAAGCTCCGCAGCATCAGTGGTGAAGGCCTGATCTTTATTTCTGAGAACGATCAGGCTTTCACCAGCGTGAGCAGGGGAGGCTGGACACCGAAACAGGAGTCTCCACAGGCCCACGTTCTGGCTTCCACCCTCGGCGCACGCGTGCATACACACACCAACACACGGACACAGACAAGCACAGGAGAACGTGCACATGCACGAAGTGGAAACGGCCTCACATGCGAAATGCCCTTCACCACGGGGGTGCTGGGCGTATGCTGGGCTCCTGGAGAAATCGGTGGAACGGCAACCAGCTCCCTGCCCAACGTGGGGATCTGCGTCCCCACCAGGGAGACAGAGTGGATCACCCAGTGGAAACCTCTCTGGGCAGCCATAAATGCAAGAGGGCCACCTGGACGAGCTTGCACAGGCGAGGAGGCCTCAGGAAGGGCAGGCAGAGGCGCCATGTCGGGGAGAATCTGGGATACCCAGAACCCAGCCTCCCGCCCCATGGCCCCACACAGCACAGACCACGGGTCCTTCCTGGCGTCATCTCGACCAACGCTCCAGTCTTGGGAGGGTGCGGGGATCATTACTTAGCTATTCTCCAGTTAGGAAAGCAAGGTACCAAGGGACCTACAGGTTTATTTTGTTTAGAAAAGACGAAATTGACCCTGAAACAACTATCTTGGGAGGACACTGTGCTCAGAAAAAGATTCCATAATCCAAAACAAATTAACCATCTATAGCGACCACAACACCAGAAGGGCTGCATTGCGTAAACTCCATTCCAGGGTGCTCACGAGGAACAATTTATTAACTTGGAAAACATTTCCTTTACGTGTTTTAAGCTATCACATTACACTTTTTATTTAATTTTTTTAAATCAAGGTTAAAGCACTTGGCTGAAAACTTTAGAGATGGTTTGGGGGAAGTCCTTAAGAAGCACATGAAGGCTAGAGACACTCTTCCCAGGGAGAAGAGGCAAACAGGCGCGCGCGCACACACACACACACCCCCCCCAGGGAGAAGAGGCAAACAGGCGCACACGCACACACACACACACACACACACACACCCAGGGAGAAGAGGCAAACAGGCGCGCACGCACACACACACACACCCAGGGAGAAGAGGCAAACAGGCACACACGCACACACACACACACACCCAGGGAGAAGAGGCAAACAGGCACACACGTGCACACACACACACACACCCAGGGAGAAGAGGCAAACAGGCACACACGTGCACACACACACACACACCCAGGGAGAAGAGGCAAACAGGCACACACGTGCACACACACACACACACCCAGGGAGAAGAGGCAAACAGGCACACACGTGCACACACACACACACACCCAGGGAGAAGAGGCAAACAGGCACGCACACACCCCCCCCCAGGGAGAAGAGGCAAACAGGCGCACACGCACACACACACGCGCACACACACCCAGGGAGAAGAGGCAAACAGGCACACACGTGCACACACACACACACACCCAGGGAGAAGAGGCAAACAGGCACACACGTGCACACACACACACACACCCAGGGAGAAGAGGCAAACAGGCGCACACGCACACACACGCACACACACACCCAGGGAGAAGAGGCAAACAGGCGCACACGCACACACACGCACACACACACCCAGGGAGAAGAGGCAAACAGGCGCACACGCACACACACGCACACACACACCCAGGGAGAAGAGGCAAACAGGCGCACACACACACACACGCACACACACACCCAGGGAGAAGAGGCAAACAGGCGCACACGCGCGTGCACACACACACACACACACACACCCAGGGAGAAGAGGCAAACAGGCGCACACGCACACACATGCACACACACACCCAGGGAGAAGAGGCAAACAGGTGCACACGCACACACACGCACATACACACCCAGGGAGAAGAGGCAAACAGGCGCACACGCACACACATGCACACACACACCCAGGGAGAAGAGGCAAACAGGCGCACACGCACACACATGCACACACACACCCAGGGAGAAGAGGCAAACAGGCGCACACGCACACACATGCACACACACACCCAGGGAGAAGAGGCAAACAGGCGCACACGCACACACATGCACACACACACCCAGGGAGAAGAGGCAAACAGGCGCACACGCACACACACGCACACACACACCCAGGGAGAAGAGGCAAACAGGCGCACACACACACACACGCACACACACACCCAGGGAGAAGAGGCAAACAGGCGCACACACACACACACGCACACACACACCCAGGGAGAAGAGGCAAACAGGCGCACACACACACACACGCACACACACACCCAGGGAGAAGAGGCAAACAGGCGCACACACACACACACGCACACACACACCCAGGGAGAAGAGGCAAACAGGCGCACACACACACACACGCACACACACACCCAGGGAGAAGAGGCAAACAGGCGCACACACACACACACGCACACACACACCCAGGGAGAAGAGGCAAACAGGCGCACACACACACACACGCACACACACACCCAGGGAGAAGAGGCAAACAGGCGCACACACACACACACACACACACACACCCAGGGAGAAGAGGCAAACAGGCGCACACACACACACACGCACACACACACCCAGGGAGAAGAGGCAAACAGGCGCGTGCACACACACACACACACACACACCCAGGGAGAAGAGGCAAACAGGCGCACACACACACACACACACACCCAGGGAGAAGAGGCAAACAGGCGCACACGCACACACACACGTGCACAAAACCTGAACACACTCAGGGGTTCTGTGTCAGCAAGGCCCACTCTGGGCTGTGACTCCCCTCCTTCACAAAACAGTACAGGGTGCTTCCAGGCCACGCACCACCCGCTCCCCGCAACACGTCCAAACTACCCCACCTCCCCGAGCGGGCGCGCAGTACATGACCATGACTGCAAAGCCTGTGTACCGCAGCATAACACATGCATTGAAAACATCAGGAAAGGAGCCAGACAGGAGAGGCCACGCACCACCTGATTCCTTTACAGGAAATGTCCAGAACAGGTCAATCCAGACAGGAAGAAGACTTGCGGTCGCCAGGGCAGAGCGCTAACGGTATGGGTTCTAGGTGGGGCGATGAACATGTTCTAACGGGGGGTGGCAAGGGGCGCACGACTCTGAGTACTGACAACCACTGATGTGCACAACTTAAGTTGGTGAACTCAATGGTACGTAAACTGTACCTCAGCAACGCTGTTCAAACATACTGACCACATCCCTCACGTGAACTTCCAAAACTAAACTAATTTCATAGCATCTGGGAGCTGACTTATCTTTGTAACACTTAGAAATCTAGAGTTTTGTTTTTAGAAACACATATTCATTTCTCAAATATTTCATGGCAGGCTAACCACTGAAAAGACCAAGCTACTGCTTTTCGTGTGTTTTTAAAAACTTATTTGGATTTTCACAATTTTTAAAAAAATGTGTGTTTAAAAAATTTTTTTTTAAAAGATATTATTTATTTGACAGAGAGAGACAGCAAGAGAGGGAACACAAGCAGGGGGAGTGAGAGAGGGAGAAGCAGGCTCCCCGCTGAGCAGGGAGCCTGATGTGGGGCTCGATCCCAGGACCTGGGATCATGACCTGAGCCAAAGGCAGATGCTTAACAACTGAGCCACCCAGGAGCCCCTAAAAAAATATTAAAAAAAAAATATTTAAAAAGCATTTTTAAAGAGGGCAACACAACTGTTAATCCATATGAAGACAAAGGATTTCATTTTCTCAGAAACAAAGGTTTCTGACTGACATAAAATGTATCTAAAAGTAACATTTTATCCAAAAAATAGAAGAGGAACACTTCCCAACCTGTGAGGCAAAAATCATCTGGATAGCAAAATCAGAACCACCACAGCTTGAAAAATACAGACCCATGTCCCTCATGAACATAGATGCAAAGCCCTTAAAAAAAAACTAGCAAACTGAACCCAGCACTATATAGAAAAACGACATCGAAGTCAAGTGGGATTCAGCCCAAGAACGCAAGGGTGGCTCCACAGATGGAACCTGATCATGGGAAACTCAGCGTCAACAGAATAAAGGGCAAAAACATTGATTCCAAGACCCCAAAAATGTAGATCCAAACTCGCTCATGGCTGAAAATACAGCAACAAAGGAGCCAGGGAGAGACAGACCCCTGAGACGGAGGAAGACGGTGGCTCCCAAGATGGGCAGGAGGGCATGCAGAAGTCACCCGGACACGGATGGAAGAAGAAAGCCTACTTGATGTGCAGGTGACATGATCTCACACATGGAAACCACAAATACATTACAAAACTGAAAATAACGAATAAGTCTAAGGTTGTAAGATGAACCAACCTTATCGCTATATGCCAGCCAGGGACGATCTGAAAATGAAATTAAGAAGCCAATTCCCACTCACAACAGCATCAAAAAATCATAAAATACCTGGGGATAATTTAACAATGAGTGCAACACTTATCATCTGAAAGCAATAAAACGTCGTTGAAAGAAATCAAAGACCTAAATTATGTGGACAGATTTCCAATTTCATGATCCACAGAGGTAACACCATCAAGGTGACAACTCCCCAAAGCCATCTGCAGAGTCAACGCAACGCCCCAGAATCCCAAGGACCCCGAATATCTAAGACAACCCTGAGAAAGACCGAGGTCAGAGAGTCCCGCTTCTCAACACAGAAACCTGCCACAAGGCTGCGGTGATGAGAGGGCGGTGGAGGACGGACACAGACCGGTGGGACAAAGGAGCGGAACTGGGTCATGGCCCCGCGGCGCGCTCAGCCCCACGGCCGGCTGCTGGGTGGTGACACGGCCGGCGTGCTCTCACCAGTTTCTCCTTGTCTCCGGTCGGCCGCATCTCCACGTCAGCCTGGCCCGGCCCCGTCTCCGCTCTCCTCCTCGTGTCCTTGCGTCCTTCCCGCGCGGCCAGCCTCGAGTGCAAGTGCTCTAATCCCGCCTGCCGCCGAGCAGAACTCTCCCCCTCTCTCCGCAGACCACGCCGCGGCTCCCGTGCTTGGGGGTGCTCCACGGCGGCGGTCTGTGCAGCCCTTACCTCCTTCTCCCTCTCAAGCTCCGCACGGCGCTTCTGCACGTCCGCCTCCAGCTGCTGCTGCACCTGCTCCAGCCTGGCCTGCAGCTCCGCCACGCGCGACTTCTCGTCCTTCAGCTTCCTCAGCAAAGCGTGATGTGCCGGGGCCTCCCGTGTGCCGCGGCTCAGCTGCTCCGTCAGGAGCCGCTCGTGGCGTAGAGCCGCAGCCAGCTCCAGCGAGCGGCCCTTCTCGGCCTCTAGGCTCCGCTGCAGCTCGGACAGCTGGCCCCGCTCCTGCGCCAGCAGCGCCTCACAGCGCGAGGCCTCGATCTGCAGCTCCTTCTGAAGGTTGTCCTTCGCTGTCTGCTCATGTTTCAGTGCAACACACAGTCGGTTACTCTGAGCATACTGCTTCTCCAGAGATATTCTTAACTCCTATACCAGGGAAAAGACGGGAAAAAGTAAATCAAGAGAGGTGTCAAAACAGTTTTCCTGCCCCAATTTCTGTTCAAATCCCACAAGCTAGCAATTGCACCTCCTCATTCTACAGGTAAAAGCAGACGTAACAGTTCCATGGTCACTCTGCCATCTCCTTCACGGATGGAGCACGTTTTGGAAGCAGCACTCAGTAAATGCACACCCACGTCCTGGGTTCACTCGCCCTCCCTTACAACCACCACACCCTGAACACTCAGACAACATCCTGTTTGCGCTGAGCCACGGTCTCCGTGTGCGTGAAAGATCGCTTCGCTCAGCCCTGGGACTGAGGAGCGCAGATCGCCTGCTGGACACCGGTCCTCTGAGCGGCCAGATGGCGTGTCAGTTCACACATGCAAGTGCCACTGTACACAGAAGCCGGTCACTGCCATTTACGTGGCTGGACACACGCTGCCAAAGTGCTCTGTGCAGCTGGTCTGTGAGGACGCCGCGTCCTCCTCGTGGAGCCAAACACGCAGAGACAGTGGGGGTTACGAGCACCGTCGGTCAAGATGAAGATGCTGCTGCACCAGACCCAGGCTTCGCCGCTGTTACTCCCTGCCGCCCGGCACGTGCCCGCAGGGAGAGCAGGAGAGGGGCCCCGCGGAGAGCTGCCCCCCACCCCGCTGCCCAGGCACCTCCAGGGTCTTGGAGCTCTGGCCCTCCTTCTGCAGGTGCTGTAGCTGTTCCTCCTCCAGCCGGCTCTGCAGGGCGCGCTCCCTCCCGCGCTCGCACTCTAGCTCCTGCAGCGCAGCCTTCAGGTTGCTCTCCTTACTGTCCAGCACAGACCTGCGTGCGGAGAGGGGGACGTGCGGGTCACAGGAGCTCGCCTGGGGGCACACCCTGCAGCCTCCTCAGACACGCACGTGTGCCTGTGCTTGGTGCCCCCCACCCCGCACACCCAGCGCTCCTATCACAATACGAGCACAAACTGCAGCCCACGAGGGCCGCTCTTCCACTTCCACACCAAGAGAAGGGTGGGGACAACTGCGTGACTTCCTCACGTTACTCGACAAAGTCTGTGGACAGGACTGGGGGCCGGAATGCGGTGCACCAGAGCTGGGTTAGGGCCTCTACCTCAGCTGGAGGACCTCCTTCTGCGCCTCACTGAGGGAGGCCAGCAGCCTCTCATTGTCCTGTTTACACTCGCAGAGCTCAGATCTCAAGTCTCTGACGACGGTCTGCTCCACCACCAGGAGCTTCCGAACACTGCTGGCTTTCTCTTGCTCTTCATTCAGGGTTTTCTGTACGTCGCTGGCTATACGTTTCTCCTGCTCGACCTTGTATGCCAGTAACTCCACTGAGAAAGACGTTAGAGAACGTGAGACAGCATTGCCTGTGAACCCAGGGTGAGCTGTACCTGGGACTCCACAAATTAAAAACCACCAGCATGGGGATGGGGATGTATTCACTCTCGGGGAAAAGGGTATTTCCAGGCCTACAGCTGGGACACCGGCCTCCCCACCACACCCTCCAGGCCTCAGGACACCCCACAGGTGCATGGGCAGAGTGGCCACAGAGCCAGAGGACACAACATGGCCCCCCAGGGCCAGCTGTTCAGGCCTGGGGTCTGCCTAAAGGCACTAGTGCGGGTTGGGCAGCGACGGACCGTCCCGTCCCTGTAGTCACCCTGAATCACAACTTCGCCCGCGACTCCTACACTGCGTGCTCCCAACAGAGACAGCCCCGGCCCCAACAGCTTCACTGCAGAATCCTCCCAAAACCTCTCTACAAACCCCTCCGGAACACAGAAGGAAAGACACCTGCCGGTTCTCCACAAGTTGGCACTACTCCAACATCAAAACCGGAAGAAAGAAAACCACAGACCAGTACCCCTCACGCATGCAGATGCAAAATCAGCAAGCCCGGCCCAGAAATGCTCACAAGATACCGTAACACAACCTGAATGCAAGGCTGTGCTGCTGGATGGGTCTGGCCGTCATTCAGCACCCAAGACTGGGAAGAGAAGGGGCTCTGAGAGCCAACAGAGTGTGTGTGCAAAGACCACAACTGGCACCGCGTGTAAGAGTGTGAGATGGAGCACCCCCCCCTCCACCAGACGCCTGCCGCGGCCCTCTGCTCACCAAAACGCTCAAGGGCCTAACCAGGGCAATTGGTAACAAGAGAAGGTAGGTGGAAAAAATAAAATAAAATGCTTTTTATCCAAAGATGATGTGAGCATCTACAAAAAAAAAAAAAATCTAGAAGAACCTAAATTAAACGTAGAAACGTAGGACAGGCAGTTTAAACCTAGCACAAGCGCCAGAGACTCTCAGGCACAGTCCTGCTGGCACCCAGCACTCACACTGACACAGGCTGCCAGGACCCTGGCAAGGCCTCTGCCCCACGCACCACACAGAGTCGTCTCCCTGGCAGTTCTATGAACCGAGAAATGCCAAGGCCAATGGTCCCAGGGCCCAGAGACCTGGAGAGACCGGGATGTTGCTGGGGCCACGGGATCCAGCACTGGGCAGCCCACAGGGGCGTGGCTTACCTGTGCACTACCTCACCCACCAGGTGAATGCCGGTGGGGCACTGACACGAGGGTCGGCACTCACCCTGCCTGCGCAGCTGGTGCTCCTGCCGGCTCCCCCGAGCCTCCGCACTAGTCAGCGCCGCACACAGCTGCTGCAGCTTCTCCTGGTTCTGCAGGTGCGTCATGCGCAGCTGGGCGCGCAGAGCCTGGATCTCGGACAGCAGGCTGCTCCTGTCTGACAGGCGAAGGTGCTCCAAGGACTTCTCCTGCAGATCTCCCCAGAGATGGGGCAGGAAAGGAGGGAGAGCAGGGTCACAGACACAGCTACTTAGCGGGCCTTGCGGCGGAGGAACACACCCTGAGTGGGGCAACGGGAGCACAGAGCGTGTCCCAAGGGTGGGGGAGGCCAGGCCGGAGAGAGCACTGGCGGCTCCAGGCACAAGCAGCCCACCATGTGCAAATCTGTGCCTCCAGCTTCATGGGCACGAGCTTGGTGACGGAGACTCATCCCCGACAGAGTGAGAATAGACTCGCAGAAGGGTACCTGTGACAAACACGCGGTATGGAACACAGGCACAGAGGCCCCGGGGGACCTTCAGACCTCACACACCTGTCTCCTAGGTCTACGCCAGAGACCACTCTGACCTGCCGTAGACCCTGCATCTAGACTCCAGTGCCCTCTCCCTACAAGGGACCTGGTGGAAACACTGCCAACCCCTCTGGCTTTCTGACCCTCCAACCCTGGGCTGAGCACGCACAGCCTGGGTCAGGCCATTTAGTGCTGCTCTGTTTTCAAGGAAAGGCCAGTTATTTCCAGAACACAGCGAGGATGAAAAGGAAAATAAATGCACAGATGTCTCCACTTTACGGAATCCTGATTAAACAGTGCCACATGTGGACTGAGGCAGGACTTCTTCCTTGGTCACTGCCACATTCCAAGGTCAAATTCACACGAACCCGTTCCGTCACCCTCTCTGTTGCGGTCTCTGGGAAATAAATCAAGGCATGTGCTCACCTGCTCCTGGACCACCTTCTCCAGCCTCTCCAGCAGGGAGCTGTGGTCCCCAGGGTCAGAGCCACAGGGCTGGGGCTGCAACTCGGCCCTCAACATCTCCCGTTCTTTTCCAAATGCCTCCTGAACAACCTGTAGGAATTCTCCTCTCCAGTCAAGACACATGTCGGGAGGTTCCTGAAATATTGGGACAAGGAGCTCAGGATTCTTATAAATGCACCCTGTAGGCTGAACCAGAAACGACCCAACAGCAGAGCAGACACAAATGTACCCAGGACCATCCCAGGGCACAAGAAGCCAACCTTGTCGACAGAGAAGAAGCTACTGAAGGAAAAAGCAGGTAAGACAGAGCAAATGCTGGCGGGCAAACCTCCTTCTTTCCCACCACAGCACCACAAGGCCCACCATGGGTGCTGCTGGCTGGCCACCCTGCCCCCCGGCAGGCCTGGGCCTGACACTGGGGTCTTGCCTCCCTGCACACCCTGTGGCTGTTAGGTCCCCTTGGATGTGGGTCAGCACCTGGTCCTCACCGAGCTGCCCTGGTTCCCTGGTCACAGAGTGGACACTGGGACCCTGTGGGCTCAGGTCTGGTCCCCACACCCACTTCCCACCACCTACCTCCAGTAGAACTCTGCCATGTGTCCTCCTCCCACAGCTTCTCCTGCCCTAATGGGGCCTGGAATGTGCCAGCATGTGGCTAGTGCCAGCAAACATGACTGAGGGTGGCTGGCCAGGAACATGGCCCCTGTGCCCACCGCTGACCCACCCCTTATTCCTGTTATCTCACTTATGTGGCCAAGCAACCCCCTCCAACTGCTCCTTGCCCACACCTTATTCTCTTTCAGGTGGAACATCCCGTACCTTCTCTCCCTTTTGGGGTGCTAGGTTCGGATGTCTCCACAGGGCTGGCACCGCCTCCAAAAGGCCGGGGCCCTCCCTTGGGAAGTGCTCAAGGGGGGCACTCGGCTCACCCTTGCTCAGGGCACTCGGCGGCCCACGGCATTCAGACAAGGCCAATATGTGGTGGCTCTCGTCACACACCATCTGTAGCAAAGCCTGCAAGAGGACGAGCATTTCAGAAAGAGGGAAAACCAGCTTGAAGCGACTCATCCATCCAGTCCCCTGCCCATCACCCCTGAATGCTCACCAGGGCCGCCTGCACAGCACTGCCAAAGAACGAATTCTGCGGTTCTATAAGATTCTTAGACATCCCTCCCCCACAACCTTCAAAGACTGCTGGGAAACCAGTAAGAAAGACAATTTCTGTGGAAGCTACTCCAAGGACGGCCGCCCTCATTTGGCCACCCCACCAGCGCCTGCACAGTGGACACCAGCCCCACGTCCCTTCCCTAAGCCTGGGCGGGGCGCAGGGCAGGGCCTCGGGCCAGCTTCCAAGGCCAGGTCATGAAGATGCCATGCGAGTCCCTGGCTCCCCTGGGACTGCAGCTGCTGTGCTCTGAGAAGGCTGCGGGGAGCCGTGCAGGAGGCCTGTGCGTCCTTGGGGGTGAGGTGCCTGCACACAGCACCAGACCGGCTGCGGACTGCTCTGGCCCTCCAGTGCGGTCCAGACACGGGGAGCAGAGAGACGGTCACCAATGCGCCCTGACAAGTCCCTGCACACAGGGTCTGTGAGCACGTGGCACTGGGACACTGGGACACGCACACAGGCGGCTCCTGCCCAAAGACTCGCACAGAAGAAAAAAGTGGCTTCCCCAGAGTTGCCGCCAGGTTGGGACCGTTACAGGGTCCAAAGTAACCGTAACGGTCCTCACTCCACACAAAGATTATTCAAGGGGCATGTTATGCTTTGAGATCTCTGAGGAAAAAGGACTAATAGATGCCTCAAACAGGGAAGTATAAAAGTAGCAACGAAGGGGTGGGGGTGGCTCGGTCGGTTCAGGGTCTGAATCTCGATTTCGGCCCAGTTCACGAACTCGGGGTCCTGGGATTCGAGCCCCGCGTCGGGCTCTGGGCTCAGCTGGGAGTCTGCTTGATACGTCTCTCCCTCAGCCCCTCCCCCCACTTGCATGCGTGCTCTCTCAAATAAATCTTTAAAAAACAAAAACAAGTTCAACACCCAAAAAACGAACAACCCAGTTAAGAAATGGACTGAAGGCATGAACAGACACTTTTCCGAAAGACATCCAGATGGCCAACAGACACATGAAAAAATGCTCAACGTCACTTGTCATCAGGGAAATGCAGATCCAAACCACACTGAGACACCACCTCACACCTGTCAGAATGGCTAAAATCAACAAGTCAGGAAACAGATGTTGGTGAGGATGCGGAGAAAGGGGAGCCCTCGTGCACTGCTGGTGGGAATGCAAACTGGTGCAGCCACTCTGGAAAACAGTAGGGAGGGTCCTCAAAAAGTTGGAAATAGAGCTCCCCTATGACCCAGCAATCACACAACTAGGTATTTACCCCAAAGATACAGATGTAGTGATCCGAAGGGGCACCTGCACCCCAATGTTCACAGCAGCAACGTCCACAACAGCCAAACTGTGGAAAGAGCCCAGACGTCCATCCACAGCTGAATGGATAAAGAAGATGTGGTTCATATATACAATGGAATAATACCCAGACATCAGAGAGGATGAAATCTTGCCATTTGCAATGACGTGGATGGAACTGGAAGGGATTATGCTAAGTGAAATAAGTCAATCGGAGAAAGACAATTATATGGTTTCACTCCTATGTGGAATTTAAGAAACAGTGCAGAGGATCACAGGAGAAGGGAGGGAAAACTGGGAAGTCATCAGAGAGGGAGACAAACCATGAGAGACTCTTAACTCTAGGAAACAAACTGAAAGGGCTGCTGGAGGGGAGGGGAAAGTGGGTGATGGGCACGAAGGAGGGCACGGGATGTGATGGGCACTGGGTGTTATATGCAACTGACGAATCACTGACCTCTACCTCTGAAACTAAAACTAATAATACACTATATGTTAACTACAATTTAAATTTTAAAAATATGATTAACGTTTTATTTTTAATGTCTTTTCACCACCTACAATGGGGAAGTTAACAGGTATAAACACATCATGACTTCTAAAAATAAGTAAGTAAACAAATGGTAAGATTCCTCTGGTGGGGGGGGAGTAGCAATGAAGAGGCTTACGACAGAGTACAACTAGTTAACTAGAAATAGGTTTCGCTAGGATTCCAATGATGTGACCCAAAAAAGTGGAATATTAACTTAAAAGCGCTAAAAGTCCAACTACACATTATGTTTATTTTAAGAGCACTTCATTTGCTGTACGCAGCTGCAGATGGTGGCCACTGTGGGTGAGAAGGCAGGTGCAGGGGAGACCACAGGCCGTCCCCGCGTCCGCAGCCCCATCGCTGCCTGGACAGACAGGACAGGCGGAACAGCGAGTGATGCAGGAATGACTTGGCTGCAGGTGACCGCCACTTCCTACTCTTTAAATACTTTCCTGCATCTAAAAATGAGGAGAAACGCATTTTACCAAACACCTGTGAGGGCTGAGGTACTCTGCCTGCACCATTCCGCAAGCAAAGCTTCCCGTGAGGCCACTGCAGCCCTTTGGAGACATCACAGGATCCCGGGTCTGATGCTGGCCGGGACACGGAGGCCTGCGAGTGGTCTGAAGCTTGGGTACCACAGACATAACCACTGGGGCCGAGAAGGTTCCAGAGCCCTATCCTCAGGACTGGCATTCTGTCGAGGGACCTGCACTGCTGTGACTGCCCCTCCACACAGTCTGATCACGGCTTGGAAGCCAGTCCACCCCTCCGTGGCCTCCCACGCCTGCTTGTCCCAGGAGCCATTGTTTGCTGATGCACAGCGCCTCCCAGCAGGGCTGCGCCACAGGCCCTCATACGCCCCCACTCACGGCTGCTTCCAGAGGGGCTCCAGAGATGTCCAAGCCTGGCCACCCAGCCCTTGTTCAGGCTGTGAGCACCAGTACTCCTGGCTTCAGGGCACCCAGGGTCATGACCATACATGGTCCTGAGGCTCAGCCCCTGCCGCTGCCACTCTGGTTTGTGGCTGCCGTGTTGGGGAGGCCTCGTGGGGCCGGCTTTCAGATGGGAGCACAGGCTACTCTTCACACCGCCGTCCCTCACGGTGAGTGCTGTGGCTTCAAACTCCAGAAACGGTGTAGAAACTTAAAAGAAAATAATCTGAGAAACCTACCACAAAATATCTCTGTCCTGTTTTCTTTTTTTAAAGATTTATTTTAGAGAGAGGGAGAGCACAGACAAGTAGGGGGAGGGGCAGAGGGCGAGGGAGAGAGAATCTCAAGCAGACTCTGTACTGAGCGCAGAGGAGCCTGTCACAGGGCTCAATCTCACGACCCTGAGATCATGACCTGAGCAGAAATCGAGAGTTGGGTACTTAACCGACTGAGCCACCCAGGTGACCCTGGTTCTTCTATTTTCTTTTTCTTTTTTTTTTTAATGATTTTTTATTATATTCTGTTAGTCACCATACAGTACATCCCCGGTTTCCGATGTAAGGCTCGATGATTCATTAGTTGTGTATAACACCCAGTGCACCATGCAATACGTGCCCTCCTTACTACCCATCACCAGTCTATCCCATTCCTCCACCCCCCTCCCCTCTGAGGCCCTCAGTTTGTTTCCCAGAGTCCACAGTCTCTCATGCTTCACTCCCCCTTTTGTCTGCTATTTTCAACTGTCACTTGGAGACACGAAGTCGAAGGTTCTGCGTGAGGCTAACAAACAGCGACACAGTGACAGCTTCCGTCCTTACCCTCCCGGCGGCATCCATCCGGCTCCCTCTGCAGGCAACTCAGCTGCTTCCTGAAAGGGCTCCAGGGCCTTTACTGGGCTTCTTTCTGTGTTTTCTTTTTTAATCACCAAGCATTAAACCCCAAAGCCTAAGTATATACGCTTGTCGTAACAACCAAATTCATTCCTTAAAAATTACAAATTCTTCTAATATTAGGTTGCTTCGATTGGAATCGCTAAGAAACGTGCCTTTGATGTTTTAGGTCATGTAAAAAATTGAGGAATGCAAGGGCGCCTGGGTAGCTCCGTTGGTTAAATGTCTGCCTTCGGCTCAGGTCACAATCCCAGGGTTTGGGATCGAGTCCCACATCAGGCTCCTTGCTAAGTGGGGAGTCTGTTTTTCTCCCTCTCCCTCTGCCTCTCCCCCACCCTGCTCATGCTCACGTGCACACTCTCTCTCTCAAATAAATGAAGCTTTTTAAAAGAATCATTTTCTTTTGATGGTACCGTAACAGTGACATAACGGGACAGGTGGCAGCCACACCTGTGGGGAGCACAGCGTAACATACAAACTTGTCAAATCACCAAGTTGTGCACCTGAACCTGGTGGAACATTGGTGTCAATGATACTCAAATTAAAAAAAAATAATAAAGTTTTCTTTGGAGATGCTTTCAGTGTTTGAATAAAACACGACAGTGACATTACATCATTTACTTATTCAGCCAAGTTTGTGTCAGTGGTTTGACATGAAATGATTTGCTAAACCGTCAAGAGAAAAGAGAACTTGTTGAAAGTCCCACAGACCTACTGCCCCGGGGGATGGAGGTGCTCACGGACCTCACTGTGCAGTCACCGTGCCCCATCAACACGTTGTACACCTTCAACTTACACGCGGTCACGCATCAATTAAAACTAGAACAAAGGCTTTTTAAAAGTCTGCTCCAAGTTAAAGTGCCTCATGCTGATTGTGGCCTCCCTCCTCCTTCCTCTAGCGAGGACGTGGCTCTGAGCCCAGAGCACCAAATTCTTCCAGTGTGACTGTGAGCGGTCGACAAGGACTCAGCTCTGTGACCGGGGGCAGCATGACTGGGTCCTCAGGGGAGGTGCCTGCAGGGCCTGCAGAACTGCAGCGGGTGCCTCACACCGCAACACCCAGTCAGAGGTGGGTCAGAAGGAGCCCAGCACATCAACGGGCCTGGTCTTGGCGGCTGTATGACCAGCTCTGCCACGGAGTGAAAGGAAGGTTTTCTTGGGGGGAGGGGAAGGGGGGATGCTTCTGGAAAACAGGCTTAAAGGAAGCCTTGGCCCCGTTCCCTGCCAGACACCTAGAAATGCCCCCTGCCACCCTGAGGACAGCCAGCTGATGGCAGAAGGGAAGGACTGAGCGAGCATGGGTACATTGGTGGCCTCTCCAGGGGTGCGCTTGGAGCCACCCCACCAGGAAACTTCTAGTTTTGTACAGTAGTAAATGTCATGTGCTGGTGGAGCCAGCTGCCCATCAGAGTTGAGGCTGGCCATGCAAATGCCTGCACTGCTACAAGAGTGAAGAAAGACAGCCTCCCTTCTCAAGTGTCAACTTCAGGAAGACAGCGAAGAGCACGAGACAGAGCGGTCTGTTAAACTCTGACAGGATGGAAACACGCCCGCTCGAGCAGCAGCTCCCGCAGCACAGAGGGGTGGGCTCTCCAATGTGGCTGTCCATGCTTCGTGGCGCCTGGCAGAGGGCGGCCCCGTCAGTCGTGGGCACATGCCACAGACATCTTAGGAAAGGCCAAAGGTCAATCTCCAGAACCAAATAAAACCCACAACCACTTCCCCACAGAGGGTCATGCATTCTGACAACTGAACTCAAGTCAGGAAGACTGACCCTAGTTTGTCTTCTGTGCTTCATTCCAACACCTGCACCTGCAGACCCACTGTGTGCTGTGCTGCAGCAGGTAAGGAAGAGCTGGTCCTCCTCTGGGGATCCTAGTGCCCGAGGCTCCCGCAGCCCCACCAGCCCGCCGCACCAGGCTCTCACCTGGGACACCTGTCTGCACGCACCCCAGGGCAGCAGCTATCTCCCTCTGGAAACACTCATGCGAGACCTAAGTTAGGGCACGGCTAGACCGATGCAGCAGTCTGCGCGTTACGACGCACGCACCCACACAGCAGTCACAGCAGACAGAGGCCCGTCGACACCGCCTGCCCTGTTCCTGCCAGCCCTCACCTTCACTTGTTTCGGATGGACTTCCTTCTCCTTCATGGTCTCCAGTGGCCGTCGGAACCTTCCAGAGGTGGGAGGAGGCACTGCAGGACTAGCAGTGGGGGTTTCGAGTCTTCCTGAACCTTGGTTTAGTATCTCTCCAAACCCCGAGCCATCACCTAAAAACACAGAACAAAGGATCTGAACCACAACCCTCTGGTGGCACATTCCTTGGGGAGGGCCCTGTGGTGGGGGGGCACATTCAGCAGAGAGCCAGGGGCGTGGTCAGACCCCCACTTCCTGGTGCTGCGTGAGGACCCGAAACACCCAGGAGAGCTACAGCAGGGGTCCCCTCCCTGAAGACATCAACAAACCACGGAAGAGGGCAAAAATACTTTCATAGGGGCGCCTGGGTGGCACAGCGGTTGAGCGTCTGCCTTCGGCTCAGGGCGTGATCCCGGCGTTATGGGATCGAGCCCCACATCAGGCTCCTCTGCTATGAGCCTGCTTCTTCCTCTCCCACTCCCCCTGCTTGTGTTCCCTCTCTCAGTGGCTGTCTCTATCTCTGTCAAATAAATAAATAAAATCTTTAAAAAAACATACTTTCATAAATCTGTGAGATGATATAACTACACACATTAAGAAAAAGCGTATTTTGCATGTTTGGTATGTTAACTCCCATGATTCGACATAAACCTTAATAGTATCTCAGCTTATCTGTAAACAGATGCAGAAGTGGGTCTCCTCACCCCCCAAAGACAGGACCCAAACCCGCAGGGCTCACACAGGAAGCGCCTGGGCAGACAGACGTGTGCAGGGCCTACATTTCCACACCCAAGGAGGGGATTAGGGCAGGGCAGCCGCCCCCCCCCCCGCCCCCGGCACACAGAAAGAGGGGGCAGGGGACAGGAGATGCACGGCGCCAATCACGGGGCCATGTGCCGCAGCAAGCGTCTGGCCAGGAAGAGGTGAACACACCTGACTGGGATGGAGGGAGGGAGTGGAGACAAGCCCTGAGACCAGCCAGACTGGACCAGAGAGCCCTCAACAGTTGAGGGTTCGAGACACCAGAAACCCCTCATGGATGGGGCCTCAAAAAGGCATTCCAAACCTCTCAAGTAGGTGATATGTCTCTAGGCCTTGCAGTCCGCAGCCAATCCACACAGGCTTGGGAAACAGAGGGAGAATCCAGGGCAGAGCAGGGTCAGCCTCTGCAGCTGCTTCTCCAACCCGCACCGAGCGTGTGTGGGAACGGGGACACAGAGCCCCTAGCACGGCCCCTCCCAGCACAGAACTTAGAGCAAGTTGCTGACAACCACCCTGTTAAGGAGTCTAAGTTCTTAAACGTGCCAAGGAACGCGCAAAAGACAGCATGAAACGGACTCGGAGACCACCGGAGAAGAGACAACAAAGGCAGCAAACACAAGAAAACTTCAGAAAAACCAGAATGTCTTCAGAGAAATAAGTCTCATTTGTGGAACAAGGAAGTTTCAAAAGAAAGGAACAGAGAATAAGAAAGAAGAGCTCTTAGAAGTTAAGACACAGCAGAAATGAACACATTCGCTTCCAAGCTTAAGAAATAATTTCTTAAAAAGTTCTTTAACAAATAAGAACAAAAGTACAAAGAAATGGAAACAAAGTAAGAAAATAAGAAAACCAGTCCAGTGATTAACAGCAAGTACAGCAAGGTGAGAGCCATGGGGCAGTGAGCCAAGGAGCAACGAAGACCTATTCAGGCTGAAGCACATGCCCAGGCACGTGGCGTCCTGTGGCGGCCGCGGTGCTCTGTGACACCAGGCTCTGGGACAGCGGTCAGACGCTCTGGAGTCTGCACCAAGCCCAAACCATCAAACATCAGGGAGATGCACACGTTCTCAGAAAACCCATCTCACACATGCTTCTTCTGCAAACGCTTCTAGAGAACACACGACTTCAAATAAGGACCATGAAGGAGCGACAAGGGGTCTGACCCAGAAAGCGGAGACGGCACGTTCAGAAGGTGAAGGCCACGTGGGCCGTGCATGCTTGCGGACAGCGTGGGCAGGACCCACGACGGAGAACAGGAAGGAGGCAACGAGAAAGGAATACCAGCTGTCTGGGAGAGGACACTCAGTCCCAGAGGTTCTGCGGGAATCTGACAGGCGCACTCAAAACACACTCTGTGGTGAGGGGATAGGACGGGACGATGGGGCCACCTTAGAAAGACGGCGAAGGGAGTATAAGAAACTGGCAGCCGGAAGTTTAAACATGTTGCTGTAACTAGCAAATGTGACCTAGAAATAAATACCAGAACAAATTTCTCAAAGTTAAATGTGGGTGTCCTCAGGGACCGGTGGTTTGGAGTGGGGGGGTGGGGGGGGGCTGGAATGCACCTTGCAGAACCACTCAGTTCTTTACTATGTGGAATAACTCAAAACTAAAATTAACATTGCTGGCCCTACTCAGCACAGGCTGAAATGCCAGTGAACTTTATTTCACTGGGGTCTAGTTTTCAAAAGCACTGAATTGAGTCAATGATGACTTTTTTTTTTTTTTTTAAGTCAAAAAATCTCAACAGGTGATGGACTTGTAAAAAACCAACAATTATAGAAGGACAAGGTTACAAGGTCACAGTCTGGCAACCATCCCAATGACAATCTAGGCAATATCACTCCTGGAGGCTAAGGTGAGAGGGTCCGAGTCTGAGAAATGAGATCACAGGCATGGTGTCCATGTAGCTGCCTGCCCAACACCAAGCAATCAAAAAGGAAAAATCCGAACAAAGCCTGGCAGACACCACAAGCCTTGTGCCGTGATGCCCTGGGAAGACCACAGTGTCGATGTGCATACTCTTCTTTTTTTTTTTTTTTAAAGATTTTATTTATTTATTCGACAGAGAGAGAGACAGCCAGCGAGAGAGGGAACACAAGCAGGGCGAGTGGGAGAGGAAGAAGCAGGCTCATAGCGGAGGAGCCTGATGTGGGGCTCGATCCCAGAACGCCGGGATCACGCCCTGAGCCGAAGGCAGACGCTTAACCGCTGTGAAACCCAGGCGCCCCGCATACTCTTCTCTTAAGGACACCTGGGGACACCCATGCTGACGTCACTGCTACAAACGCCCAAACGAGGTGCAGGAACTGCTGGAAAGGTGAGGGGCTCCCTCTCAGGGCCCGCATGGCACGGCCTCCCTCCCACATTGTGGTGCCCAGCAAGGGACATCTGAATGCCTCGTACCGGCGCAGCGTCCCCTCCCGTGAAGGGTGCCAATGGGGCAAGTGGCAAAATCTAAGGAAGGTCTATAGCTGAGATGCTGCCGGGGGCCACGGTGGACATCTTGTGCTGAGTGCAGGGACCTGGACTCCGTGAAGGTGCACGATGGAGTTTTCCAGAGTAACATGGCCTCAGGCCTTCAAGTGTCACTCAGCACAGAGAGGAAATGGAGGCAGGCACGGCCAGGGTGCACCAACAGGTGTAGCAAATGCCAACCTGGAGGGCCCTCCGTGCTGTTCTGTTCCCTGAAACCGTAGAGTTTAAAAAAAAGAAAAGAAAAGAAAAGAAAAGAAAAGAAAAGAAAAGAAAAGAAAAGAAAAGAAAAGATAAGATTGACTCACTGTTTTCACTTCCATTGTTCTTTCCTTCGAACCCGAGAGGAGAGGATCTGGGCTTTTCTTGAGTATCAAGAGACGTTACAATAAAATCTTCAACATCTTTCTCCTGTTCAAACAGGCAGGTTTTTAAATGGTCATAAAATAACAACTTATCACATCACGGAGCTGAACTAACCAGATGGAAACTTTCTAAGGCCTGAATTTATCATTTTCCCACACAGAACCCAAACAAGAGTGTTTCATGCTCGAGAAAACATTGAAATCCTGTCCTTCTAAGAATTTAAACAAACCCAGCCACGGTTCTCTAGGAATATGTTAAAGAAGTCACCAGCAAATATCTCATATTAAAAAACAATTTTGTGATAATGTGTGTGGGTATATGGGTATCTCAAGTATCATGTTGCCTGTAACTTGTTTTTTATTTTATCTAACCCAGGATATGCAAAATCCCAACATCAGTTTGTAAGAAAAGATACAATCTAACTCAAAAATATTTTTTTTGAAATTAATTAGCATTATATGTAGAATCTACTAAATATGAAATATGACTGAAAACAAATCTAGGAAACACATTCTAGACAAAGAACCTGAATGAAAACTACACACGGAGGCGAGTTTGTGACTGTGCTTCTCGAGTCAGCGCTAGTGAGAGCACGGAGGCCTGGCGTGAGTATCTGAGTAGGACTGGTGCGCCGCACATATTTATAGGAATAACTGAAGTCCTCTAATTATTCAAATTGCAACAGACTGGGGTTGGTGCTGCAGAAAGCTGACCGTCCCTACACATGGCTGACCAGGGGACTGTCAGGGGCGCACCCACGCCTGGGCCGCTGGCCCCACCAGGAGATGAACCAACAATGCTGCAGCTATGATACCACAGGCTGCAGACACATTCCCATGGGAACACTCTGGGGCCTTGGGCAACCCACAGACGCCAAACCAGGGCAGCACCCAGGGAAGACCACTTACCACGGCCATCCGCTGCACATGGTGGTCAGCGGAGGGAGCTCTGTCTGCAGCCAGTGGAGACTCTGCCCACCTGGAGGCCTTTCCTGCTGCTGATCCACCCAGGTACCAGAGCAGCTCCAACTGGTCAGCCTGGAGCGAGGCACTGGTCCTGTCCTGCAGGGAGGCATCCAGGCTCAGGGCGTCCGAGCACGGTGTCAGGGGCAGGCTGGGCACAGGCTCAAGGGTCGAGTCCTTCCTGACAACCTCCGGGGAGCTCCAGGAAGACAGATCCATTGCCCGGAGTGTGTTCTTCAAGGGCCCGGGCCCCTCAGTAGGCGTTAAGTCACGGGAGCTACCGTGGAAGCCCGCCTGTAAACAAAGCGGTCTGTCCCGCACATCAACCTGATCTCCCACGGGAACACTTGACGTTTCAGTTGTTACCGCTGGATCCTGATTTCCACCAAGGTCAATCAGACCACACGTGGTTTTATCGACAGGAAGCACACCAACAAGAGGCGCTCTATCAGTTTCTTCGCCATCACTGGAACTATCACTCAGACTATTTTCTGAAGCATGTGAAGACACTCCTGGTTGCTGACATTTGGAACCCTCTGTCTCGATGTTCTGGAAGTTCACAGAATACACCAGACGGTTCAACTTCTCTTGAAGTTCTTTCACCTGACTTATGAGACCAACTTTCTGCAACTGACAATCTTCCAGTAGTTTTTCCTTATTCTGCATGTAAAAAGGAACATGCATAACGTAAAATAATTGAATTACACACAGTCACATCTGTCTGGTATTTACAAGCCAATTTCAGAGGCTGTCGGAACGGTTAAGAATGAGCCTCCGCGACGAGCCCTCGGGTGGAGATTCCATGAGCGACAGAATCACAGCCGAGAGCCCTTGCCTACAAGGTGATTGCTACAGACTCTGGGAAGGCGGCCGAGCAGGAGGCACCAGGAAGCTGCCGCCCCCCGAGCACCAACCACACTGGCAGACCCTTGTCTGCTACATACAACTCTGGAGTCTGTCCAAGGCTTCCAGGAGGAGACTGGAGGGTAAACTGCAGTCAAGCTGGGTCAAGCTCAGCTCCTAGCATAGCAGCAGCGACCCACCTCCCAACCCCAGCCCCTGGGCAGGCACCCGTGCACCCATTCCTGGAGCAGCTTACACACGTTGTGTGCGAGCCATGGGGGGCAAAAGGGGCTGTCCCACAAATACTGAGGTGCTGAGCTGCAAAGTGGCGGGAGGCCATTGTGGCAGCCCCTCCCCCTCTGGCTGAAGTGACCTCCAGGGGATGTAAAGGGCCAGTGCCCTTTTTACCCACCACAGCATTTTTCTTTTTGAGGAGAAATTAAAAACCGGAACATTCAAAAACAACTGCATATAGAGAAGAAATGAGAAAGTGACTGTGTGTGCCCAGGCAAAGGTGCAGACTAAGAAAATATCTGAGAAGACCTGAAGTTTATACTTCCCGCTGGTCCTTGGCACAGAGACAGCCTACAACAATTAAAAAAAAAAAAAAAAAAAAAAAAAAAAAAGAAAAAAAAAAAAAAAATGAGGAAGAAGGACATTCAGATTTCCAAATTTACACAATTAGACTCAAATGTTCAGTGTTCAAAAACAAACCAGAAAAAAAAAGTATCCAAGGCATACAAGGAAACAGGAAAGTATGGCCCATCCACTCGAAGGGAAAAAACAAATCAAAGGAACTGTCCCTGGAAAAGACCTGATGTCAGATCTACTCATCAAAGATGTTAAAATAATAGTCTGAAACACATTCGAAGAACTAAAGGAAGATGTGGAGGAGGTCAAGAAAATGATGTGTGAACAAAAGAGAAATATCAATGGAGAGAAAGAAAATCTAAAGAAACCAAAAAGAAACTGCAGAACTGAGAAACACAGTAATTAAAATAAAAAACTCACTAAAGGGATTCAAAGACAGATTCGAGGAGGAGAAAGAAAGAATTGAATTTAAAGACAGAATAACGGAAATGATCATGTCTGAAGAAAAAAAAAAGACTGACAAAAGTGAATTCAGACTAAGGGACTGTGGGACACCAGCCAGCAGACCAACATACGCAGTGTGTGAGTCCCTGAAGAAGAAAGAAAGGCAGCTGAGAGAATATCTGAGGACATAATGACTGAAAAATTCCCAGAATTGGTGAAAGACACGAATATAAACACCCAAGAAACTTAACAAACCCCAAATAACAAGAACTCAAAGAGACACACACCAAGATACACTTATAATCAAATGTATAAAAGCTAATGGCACAAAGACAGAATCTTGAAAGCAGAGAAAAGTGATTTGTCACATACAAGGGTCCTCAATAACATCACCAACAGATTTCTCATCAGAAACCTCGGAGGCCAGAGAACAGTAAGTCAATATATTCAAAGTGCTAAAAGAAAAAAAACCTTTCAACTAAAAATCCAATATCCAGCAAAACCATCCTTTAAGACTGAGGAAGAAATTAAGATATTTCCAGATAAATAAAAGCTAAAGGAATTTCTTCTTCTTTTTTTTAATAATATTTATTTTAAGCTAAAGGAGTTTCTGACTACTACACCCACCCTGCAAGAAATGCTCAAGGGAGTCCTGCAGGGTGAAATAAAAGGTCACCAGATGGTAACTCGAAGTCACGTGGCAAAATAAAGATCTCCGTAAAGGTAAATGCACGCACAGTAATAAAAGCCAGCATATTAAATTGCACACCTGAAACTAACAGAATACTGTATGTTAAAGTACTTAGATTTTTTAAAAAGTTTGTGCTGTTATAACAGTGGTTTGCAACTCCACATTTTGTTTTCATCATGATTTAAAAGGCACACTTTTAAAAAATTAATAACCTAAAAGTTAGCATTATTGTTAACTTTAGTTTGTAATTCCACATTTTTTCTACATAACTTAAGAAATTACTGGATTTAAAGCAATCATTAATTTATGTTTTGAGGCACACAGTACATAAAAATCCAAACCCAAAAGGGGTAGGGAAGGGGCAGAGCTCTTAATGAACAGTTTTTATAGTTAAGCTGCTATAAATTCAAACCACAGCGTTATAATGCTGGATGCCAAATGTAATCCCTAACATAACCACACACAAAAACAGCTATATTATATACACAAAGATAAATGAGAAAGGAATTTAAACATTTCAATATAAAATGTGAACTAAGCACAAGAGAATATAGTAATGCAGGAAATCAGGACAAAAAAAGCAATAAGGTATATAGGAAACAAACAGCAAAATAACAAAAATATATGTCTCCTTATTTGTAATTACTTTAAATGTAAATGGCTTAATCTCTCCAATCAAAGATGGAGAACAGCAGAATGGATTAAAAACATGTGATCCTGGGGCGCCTGGGTGGCTCAGTCGATTGAGTGTCCGAGACTCAATTTCAGCTCAGGTCATGACCTCAGGGTTGTGCAATAGCAAGCCCCTCTTCAGGCTCCCGCTCGGCGGAGAGTCTGCTTCACCCTCTGCCTCTTCCCTCCCTATATGTTTGCGCTCTCTCTCTCTCTCTCAAATAAATGAATAAAATCTTTAAAACCAAAAAAAAAGCAGAGGAATGCCTCCTGACTCATGGTATGAGTCCAGCATTACCTTGATACTAAAGCTAGAAAAAGACACTACAAAAATGAAAACTACAGACCAATAACCCCTATGAACACTGATGCAAAAATTCCAAAATACTAGCGAACTGAATTCAATACCCTATTAAAAGGATTATATGCTCTAACCAAGTGGTGTTTATTCCTGGAATGCAAAGATAGTTCAACATAGGAAGACCAACCTACGTAATAACACCACATTAGCAAAATGAAGGAGAAAAAAAAATCACATGATTGTCTCAACTGATGCAGAAAACGCATCTGACAAAGTTCAACACCCTTTCATTATAAAAACATTCAACGTACTAAAATAAAACTACCTTAACATATAAAAACCATACATGAAAACATACAGTGTACATCATACTCAATGGTGATGAAAAGATTTTCCTCTAACACCAGAAACATACCAAGAATGCCTGCTTTCACCATTTCTCTTCAACACAGTACTGGAAGTTCTAGCCAGAGCAGTTAGGCCAGAAAAAAGAATTAAAATGTGTCCAATTGGAAAGGAAGAGGTAAAATTATCTATGTTCCAAGAAAATATGATTGTATATGGACAAATCAAAGATTCTGTTTAAAAAAAAAACCTGTTAGCATTAATAGATCAATTCAGCAAAGCCACAGGATACAAAGTCAATGTGCAAAAACCAGCTGCATTTCTACACACCAACGAGCAAGCTGAGAAATGAAGGAAACAATTCCATTTACAATATCAACAAGAAAGAAGAAAATAACTAAGAATTCACTAAACCAAGGAGATGAAAGTTTTGTACAATGAAAACTATAAACACTGCTGAGACAAAGCAGGGAAGACAAATCAATGGAAACACACTTCACATTCATGGACCGAAAGACCTAATACTGTTAAGATGTCAATACTAACGGTGATCTATAGATTCAGTACAATCTCTATCAAAATTCTAAGGAGGATTTTTGCAGAAACAGAAAAACACACCCTAAAATTCAGAGTCAAAACAATCTTGAAAAAGAACAAAGCTGAAGGACTTATAACTATTTGATTACAAAACTTATAACCAAGCTACAGTAATCGAAACAACGTGGTATTGGTGGGTGGCTCAGTCTATTAAGAGGCTGCCTTCAGCTCAGGTCACGATCCTGGAGTCCCAGGACCGAGCCCCATGTCGAGCTCCCTGCTCAGAGGGGGGGTCTGTTTCTTCCTCTGTTCCCCCACCCCCCGCTCCCGCTCTCTCACTTGCTCATTCTCTCTCTCTCAAATAAATAAAATCTTTAAAAAAAAAAAAACAAAACGGTTAAGATGTGGGGCACTTGGCTGGCTCAGTGGGGGGAGCATGGGACTCTGGATATTAGGGTTGTGAGCTCAAGCCCACGTTGGGTGTAGAGATCACTTAAATATGAGAAAAGAAAAAAAAAGAGAAAGAAGAGAGAGAAACAAGAGAAAGGAGAAAAAGAAAGAAGAGAGAGAAAGAGAGAGAAAAATATAAAATCGTAATTTATGGAATAAATCTACAATTTCCTTGTGTGTAACTTCTAAGAATTTGGCAACCAGCTCAGAATCACAGGGATGAGCTTTCCCTTAAGAATTCAAACAAATGCTCTTATCCCAAGGGCGCTGAGAGAAGTTTGCTGCATAGAGTTAGAAAGTCCTCTCCAAACAGAATTAAATGTCCTGCAGGGATTTGATAAACATAAAACCAGACCCACGTATCTTCTATCAAAATCGCAGCATGGTCCACATGCGTCCTCTGAAACCACTGGACCCATACCTGCAGAATTCAGAATCTTCTCATTTTACAACAGGAACGTGGTGCATACAGCACATCACAGAAGAGGTCCCGGGAAGGGAGAGATGGAACGTCCTGCCAAACCGTGCAGCGTCTACACCAGCAGGGTTACTGGAGGCTCAAGAGAGCTTGGGCCCAAGCAGGCTGTAGATCGAAGCACACTTTGCCTCTGCACTTAGGAAAACCTCCAAACCAGCCAGCCACTTTTGATTTTCAGAACATCTCGACCCTGCAACACTTGATGTGGCCAATGTGCAGCCTTCCCAACCCAGGAAAAGAAAAGTCAGCTCTCCTGTGGCTGCTTCCTGGTGATCAGAATTTTCAAACTGTTGCATTCCAGATTACCGTGCCTTTCAAAGTAACAGACGCCGGTGATAAAGGCCTTGAGCCACACAGCAGCTGTGTGGACAATTTGCCCTCCCCTGAAAACCCTAGAGACAGGCCTTGAGCCCAGTTAAATCCTACTTCTATTACGGGAGAAGCGACCGATTGCCCTTTTTTCACAGGCTGAAAAGACCATGGGAAATGTGCATGTCCAGAGAACACCTAAATACAATGTGCAGGAATTTCAGAACAGATCTGAACAGACGACTATAAGAACGCGACCGATCTGCTGTCTTACGTAATGTGCATGTCACCTCTGCAAAAATGTCAGTGACGTCTCTGCCCCTCAGCAGCACGGCCATGTGGCCAAGTACCTTCATCCTTCCAGGCGCTTTGCCACGGTCCTCCGTTCTCAAGTGCATCTCCTTCTTCACCAAGAGCAGCTCAGACTCCAGCTGCCTCTGGCAGACCGCCAGCACCGACATCACGCTGTCTTGTTTATGCAGACCCGGGTGGCTTAATGACACCGGGGCTTCGGCAGGCTGCAAGTCGTCATTAACCGCACTCTACAGTAAGCAGAGAAAACAACGACAATGCTCGTGAAGATAAAGTCTGATGTGCACTGAGCGCAGTCCCTGGGCTGCCTCGAGCTCCCTGGAGCTCTGGAGCTGGCGCATCAGCCAGCAGGAGCCCGAGGGAGCGTCCCCCCATCTCCTAAATCACGAAGAACATCAGACCAGAGCTGTGCCCCACAGTCCTGCTGCCCGCTCACTGCCACCGCAGCTCAGGATGTGCTCCCGGCCTGGGGCTCCCAGGACACAGCAGTAGCCGGGCCACCCCAACGCAGCACGGGCCAATGGGAGCTGCTCGACAACCTGGAAACGGCACGGCACGGGGCAAAGGCAGCAAACCGTGACTTCTACTCAAAACCAAACGGCAGCATGTCCCAAAACGAAATGAGCTTACAGTGTTTTCCACAGGAAATCAGTGTTAAAAAAAAACAGAGCAACTGATTAGAACCAGGAAGGAAAATCCAGGGAGCCTATGTAACACACACAAAGCCATCTCCATCTCATCGAATGTTCCCAATCACAGGACCTTGAAAACCTTAACTAACTTACGACGACAGTAGGTTTAAACATGAAACAGTGCAACTGCGTCACTGTGTAGGTTCTCCGGACCCTAAAAGCGCCCAGGAGCCGCTAGCTTCAGATCCGCCTATCGCATCAGGAGCCGCCCCACGGAAACCGGGCCGCCCCCTGCCACGGAAAGGACACTCGTTCAAATTTAAAGAGAAAACAGTAGGAACGGTGAGTTCTCCCGCAGAGAACCTTCAACGACTTCTGGTCTAGCCCCAGTGCTCCAGGTCAGGGCTTCTTATCGGCGCCTCTTATCGGCGCCCAGTGTGTGCCGGCGCCCCGTGAACACCCCCACGCCCGCATGTGCATCTCGTTCCCCCAGCAGGCGCCAGCTCCCTGTGCACAGACGCCACACCTCCAGCAAACCAGCAAGAGGGAGCGAGGCCCACCTGTGGGTCTGCAGGCAGGTGCCTGCGGCCCGCATCCTGCTGCGACTCTTCGTCCCACGAGGTCTCTTCAGCCCTGAGGCCCTGTCCCAGGGAGCCACTCTCCACAGGAGGGTGCAGGTGGGCCCCACACGCCTGCTGCTTGTCCAGCTCCTTCTGGCACCTCAGGAACCGCTGGTTCAGCACCTGCAGCTGGCGGCTAAGGCGGACACACTGCGCTCGGAGCCGCTGCAGCTCTGGGGGCTCGTCCTCGGTGGCCAGGGGCTGCTGCTCCAGGGCGAGGCGGAAGCGGGAGAAGGCTGACAGGATGGTCTCCAGCTCCGCGGAGTGCGCCAACTTCTGCTGCTTCATAGCGTTGATCTTTAAATCCCTTTCTGCGATCTTCGCCTCCTTTGCCTTCAGGGTGGCTTCGAAGGCTTGGATCTGGGAGGCCATGCCCTGGACCTCAGCCTCCTTGAGGGCCGCGCTGCGCTCCAGCTCGGCCAACTGCCTCGCGGCGGCCGCCTCCACAGCCCGCAGACGCTGCTGCAGGGCCTCCAGGGCCTGGCCGTGCCTGCGCTCCTGCTCCGAGAGCAGCCGGCCCGCGGCCCCCGCCGTCGCCAGCACCTCTGGCCCCATGGCGGGGTCGCCCAGCAGCTCGCTGACCTCAGCCCCGGGTACTGCGGGCGCCCCGAGCGAGAGCTCTCTCTGCAGTCTCTCGATGACTTCGTGGAGCCGCTCCATCTCCTCCGCCTTCTCTTTCTGCAGGCGCTGCTGGTTCTCTCGCAAGTTCTCAATGATGGACCTCAGCTCCTCGATCTCGGAGCTTCTGTCATACGGGACCTGAGGGAAAAGCACATTCAGAGGCGAGAAACATGTTTCACCTTCAGAACTTCTCTCCTTCAGCCTGCGAATGACTTCACAGCTGCGGGAATGTGTAACACTGGGAAACACCCAGATGCTGCATTCCGGCTCCGTCAGGTGTGTCAACCGCTCAGAAAGTCACAGCTGCTGCGTCACCGCCTGTTGGGACACTTGGTTACACACTGTGCCACCACCGCTGTGGGCCGGGAGAGCGCAAACTGGCCACTTCTCCGTGGCACCTCCATACTAATGTCGCCAGCTTTAGAATGCAGGTTTCATTAGTATTTAAACATAAATTATAAATAGAAATTACTAACGAGATTTTAAGGATCATTCTAACACTAGAATAAGAATAAAGTAAGAAAATCGGGCTTGGGAATTAGCACTACTGATGGACAGGACTGAGCCAGGTGCATGCGTGGGGCCGTGGGGCCTGTCACGGCCGCCACGACTGCTTCAGGCCGAGCACCGTGCCACGCCAGACCTCGGAGAGTGCTTGCACTCGTGCCACTTAACGCCATCCTCCACAATTTTAAGGTAAGAACTGTTAGTATACATGCGCCGAAGATAACACAATTGACTCAGACGTTAAATATCCGGCCAAGACTGCAAAGACAGTAAATGGAAAATCAGATTGAACGGTTATCAATATAGCTCCAAACTCCATTCTTGTAAGATTGTACCCCTAGCAGCAACTAACCAATTCATGCTCCAGTTAACAGCCCTCAGCCAATTTCTTACAGTCCAGTGTTCACTTCCTACAAATGGAGGGTTTCGTAACAATTCTTGGTTTCACTAGTACCACTTAATGCCTTTACGCTCAAAATCAAATCTGCCCAATACTGAAAACAAAAGTAGGAAAACAGATGAACTTCTGGTTGTGGCTTAGATGGGATCAGCGGTCCACTGCACACACGTCTACGCATCTACGTGCCGTGTAGCGAAGGGAACTCTGGGGGGTGAGGCGAGACTCACTGCCAGCCCGCATGTGCTCCCCACTTACAGATGACTGACAGGAGTCTCGAGAGTGACTGTCCCACATATGTGGGCTTTATCCACTCACTGCACTAAGGACCGGGCGTGAAAAGGCACGCGCTACAAAGCAGCCACAATCACAGCACCAATATAAAGCCGGCACATGAAGGTGTTCAAAGCGTAGAACGCTAGAATCCAAGGTGAGTCCTCTGGGTACAGGGCAGACGGGGCAGGTGGAGGCTGGCGAGGGACAACACGGGTTGCTCAAAAAAAGAACACCGCGTAGGCTGGAAACTGAGAACATGGGTGGACACGCGGGCTAAGAGCACGCACGTCTGGTCTCCTGGAACGTGTGTGGCGCTCCTTGCTCTGGGCAAGGCAGTTCCTTTCCACACAGGACACTGCGGAGATGACAAGGCCTGAGTGCCACCCACCCCAGGGTGGCCAGCAGGGGTGCAGTCGACCCAGCCGTGGTGTCACAAGGGGCACTTCTCCCTCAGCGAGTGCAGTTCCAGCACCGAACCGCGGTCGGGTGCGTCCAGAGCCAGGAAAGGCCTACCTCGCTGAGAGTACCGCTTCCCATCCCGGCCAGCTGCGCCTCGAGCTGCTCGCTCACACACATGATCTCCTTTTCTTTGTTTTGCAGAAATGCCTGTGGAAATGCAACAATGCCAACAAAATGTGACCTGGCAGACGTGAAGCACCCTCAGAAACCTGCAGCTTGAAAGACTAACACTCCATTTGAAAATGGTTTCCCGGGACGCCTGGGTGGCACAGCGGTTAAGTGTCTGCCTTCGGCTCAGGGCGTGATCCCAGCGTTCTGGGATCGAGCCCCACATCAGGCTCCTCCGCTGTGGGCCTGCTTCTTCCTCTCCCACTCCCCCTGCTTGTGTTCCCTCTCTCGCTGGCTGTCTCTATCTCTGTCAAATAAATAAAATATTAAAAAAAAAAAAATGGTTTCCCGTTGAAATATCTCCTGTTTCCTACTGACTAAGGAGGAATTCCCAACAGAAAGACACCTGCTGCCTGGGACTGGTCTAAAACCGTTCTCACTGACATCACACACAGCCTGGAAGGGTCCACACGAACCCCACACCCTGAGCGTCTCCCAGAGCCTTCAGGTCAGGCACCCGACAGCTGCAGGGGCGCCACAGGCAAGGGCTCTGCACTGAGGCCGTTTCTTTACAACGCTGATTCTCTACTAAAGCACATTACATTAAGATAACAGAGAAGATTTAAAAATGGAGTTGTTTTCTTTTTTCTTTTTTTTGCGGGGGCGGGGTGCCTGGGCGGCTCAGTCGGTTAAGCGCCCCACTCTTGATTTCAGCTCAGGTCACGGTCTTGGGATTGTGAGACAAAGCCCCATGTCAGGCTCTGCGCTCAGCGGGGAGTCTGCCGGAGATTCTCTCCTTCTGCCCCCACGCCCACTCTACAATCAATCTCTTTTTCATCCTGCTCATAGCAAGGATTAACAACGAGCAACTACTTAATAAAAGTCACCTCTTCTAGAACGGGGTACCCCTTTAATGACCCAAATTGGGTCAATGGTGACGATTTATTTCCTCCTCACAGTTTCTGCCATCAGAGTGGTGTGTCTCTCCTGCACTGTGAGTCTCACAACCGTCCTCCAAAAGACCGGGCTCTCAGAGCCACCAGCAGAGGATGGCTCAAGAGGGACGCAGGCCATCGTCACCTGTCAAGGTGGATCTGGGCTCCGCTCCCCGGTGCACATTCCAGAGCCGCCCCAGCCGTCGACCTCAGAACAGAAGGCAGGCGGCTCCTGAAACGGTGGCTGAGGGCCACCCTTGGTCTTCACAATGTCTGCGCCCGTGACCCATGGCCCCCGGGCAGGCCGCAGCATTGACGTAACCAACATGAACTCAGGTGTCTGGGCGGGTCTCCCCAGTTTACCTTCAAGCTGGCGTTCTCCTCTTGGAGTCCTCGCACGCTGACGGCGGCACGGCTGCTCTGTGCATCCAACTCCAAGTTCAGATGCAGCACTTCGTTGCTCTTACTGACTAAGTCCTCTTTAATCTTTCCTAATTGTTCTTTTAAGTCCAAAACCTTTCATTAAAACAGAAAATGTTAAAGATTATCTAATATTCTAAGTCCCTCGATAATTATTAAAATTACTTTAAAACATTTAAAAGTACATGTCACGAGGAGTTATTAATATTTTGTAACTGTTAAAATTACGAAGGTAACAGCAGTCACAAACCACTTCCCAGAACAGGTGGGTGCCCTGCCCTCAGCAGCAACCCCGGAGCAGGGGGAGCGCCTCAGAGCCCCCGACACTCGCCTCGCTCTCTCGCTGCTGGAGCGCCCTCCGCACTGCCTCTAACTGGACGTCTGGGCCATCGGGACAGCCGCCTGCAGGAGGCACAGGGCATCTGCCCTCGTCGAGCTTAGACTGGAGTGTGGACACTAGAAGCAAGTTGCTCATCTGTTGCTCCTGTAATGCCTCTTTATCCTGACGAAGGAAAAAGGATTTAATTTAGGTAAGTATTTCAGGAATCGGGGGCCTCAAACTGTGCTGTGAGCGCAGCGTCCTCACATCTTCCCGGCACTCGGCCAAGCAGACCTGTGCACGCCAGATGTGCGATCCACAGACCGGCCATGCTCCAGAGCAGAGATCCACCTGGTGAAAGATGGGATCCCAAACACAGAGCTGTAGTGTGTGCCCGCGATCCCACTGGTAATTACTCAAGAAGGTGCAAAACAGTCTCTAGACTACTGGCTGTGACCAAAAAAAGGGACAAAAACGTAAAGAATTTGCCCAAGAATAAGGCAATGGCTGACAATGACATTGTACGTCTGTATTACACACATTAACATCCCATTAAAAAGTTTTCAAAGAACATTCGTTATGGAAAAATCAGTTGCAACAAATTAAGTGGAGGAGTTACGTAAGTGGTCCAACTTTGTGGGGGGGAAAGGCGTTTTCTATACCTGCGGCATCCAATAAACTTAAGAGGTGTTTGCTGAGGGAAGGAGGAAGGAGGGAGGGATGGAGGAGGGAGAAAAGACGGAGGGATGGAGAGATGGAGGGAGCAGAGGTGGAGGGAGCAGGGACGAGGGAGCAGAGGTGGAGGGAGGAGGGATGGAGGGATGGGATGGAGGAGGGATGGAGAGAGCAGAGGTGGAGGGAGGAGGGACGGAGGGACGAGGGAAGGGGAAAAAGGGAAGAGGATGGAGGGAGCAAGGAAGGGTGCAGGGGGCACTGATGCAGCAGCCCTGCACTGAGCCATCCCTGAGCCAGAACAGGAAGGTGCCAGAGCAGGGGCAGGGCACCGCTCTTGGGCTGGGTGTCCCTCCCGAGACAGTCCTCGTCCTCCAGAAGAGCCTGACTTCAGTTAACAGTCCCCGTCCGCATGTTCGATAAAAACTCTCCTTCTGGAAGCCAGTCTTATCTTAGGGCCAAAACTGATCCCAAAGTAAAGGTTCTCACTGACGCTCACTTTTCAAGTACCCTTTTAGTAACCTTGAGGCTGGGGCCTTGGGAACCTCGACTGATACAACAGGACTTGTGACCCCTGAAGGGACTGAGCCCCTGGCCCGTGGGGGCTGAGACCATCTCTAGGTGGACGGTGTGTGAACGGAGCTACAAGGCACCCCGCCAGGGTCTGCTGAGAACAGGAGGGCTGCGGGGCGTGTGGGGAACCTCTGCTTCTGCCTGGTGACCAGAAGGAAGGGTTGGAAGTGAAGCAAAGTGTGTGCAGCTGGGGACTGGCAGCACAGGAGACAAGGCGATGCTCCTCGTAGAAGAGATGAAGCAGGGGTCAGGGTGGACGCCAGGGAGGCCGGTCTGCGGTCCCGCTGACACCTGGTCTTCCCGGCACAATGCGGGCACAGCGGCCCTCGCGGGAGGGCTCAGCCCCACCAGCCCCGCGGAGACCCCAGCATGGCACAGACTGCTACCTGCTGCAACGCTTTCACCGCGTCTCTCTGCTTCTCCAGCTCCTCCCGCAGCTGGGCCGCCTCTCTTCTGCAGCCGGCATTTGTCTCCTCCAGACGTTTGATTTCCTCTTCCTGCATTAACATTTGTCTGTCTGCCAACTCTTTCTTTATAACCAACTCATTAAACCCTTCTGACTTCTCTCTCAACTTCTCTTGTAACAATTCAACCTAAAACAACGAAAATGCTTGAGAACTACAACAGTGAAAACAGTGACCTTCCCAGTAAGCATGCACACACCACGCTGAGCGAACACCGGCTCCGGACGAATTTGTCTACAAGGAGGCGGCACCAGGAGCTGAGTGAGAGATCGTGGTGAAACTGTGATGCAGAAAAACATTAATACAATATGTATTAGTAAAACGAAGTTAATTTTGTCAGTAGAAAAGCTCCTGGGCAATAAAAGAGAAAAACGCCAGGCACGGCAGCACCCTGGGCAGGGTCCAGAGTCGGGCCGGGAGAAGGGCAGTCCCAGACGGGCTCACACTGCCTGGTCCGCTTGTGTAACTGTGGAGAAATGACACAAGCAGCACAGAGGACAGGCGTGTGGGTGGGAGGGGGACCCCACGTCGTGCTGTGGGCTCCAGCTCTGTGGGTGTCAGCCTGGTGCACAGGACGACTGTCTCACTGCTCACAACTGAAAATGAATCCACGATCATCTCAAAACATGCTCCATGTTTTAAAAGAATAAGCAAATCAACTACAGCCATGCCAGGCAGGTCCGGCTCCAAGCAGAAGCAAGCAAGACAAGCACGAAACAGGCCCGCGTGCAGCAGCCCTCCCCGTCGCTCGTGCACAGGGAGGGTGGGAGGCAGCGCCCACCACGCAGGCCCACAGCATGCCGTACCTCCTCATCCAGCTGCTCCTGCCGTCGTTTTCACGCACACGGAAAGAAAAAAGTATTCAAAAGTTTAAGTCTTTAAAACGGTATAAAGAACGGCTACCGGATGGGTACTGCGTGTGGCGGGCTGACTTACGTCACTGACGCAGGGGCCCCGGGGCCGTGGCCGGGCCGCCTGTCGGAGCTGCCCCTCCAGCCTCTGGATCTCCCGCTGGAACTCCTCCCGCTCGTGTTCCCTCTCAACAGCCTGCTCCTATGGAGAGAGAGGCAGCCGGCAAGGACATCTCAGAAGCGCTGCTGGGACACAGCACTTCTGCTTCCGAAGGGAAGGGGGACCACCGGCTCAGACGCTGACTGCCCAGCAGGCCTCTCACGTTGCTGCCAGCCCTTCCCTTTCACACACGTGTCCACTAGCCAGGAAATGGGCTCACAGTCACGGGCACTCTGTGAACAGAGCTAAATGAAGAGGTGACCCTGCGGGTGCAATGAAAGGGGACTTGCAGAACATGGACAGAAAGAACAGCCACGGGGCGCCTGGGTGGCTCAGTCAGTTAAGCATCTGCCTTCATCTCAGGACAGGATCTCAAGGTCCTGGGATTGAGCCTGACGAGGGGCACCCTGCTCGGTGGGGAGTCTACTTCTCTCGCTCCCTCTACTGCTCCCCCAGCTTGTGCGCTCGCTCTCTCCCTCAAATAAATAAAATCAGAAAGAAAGAAGAAAGAAAGAAAGAAAGAAAGAAAAGAAAGAAAGAAAGAAAGAAAAGAAAAGAAAGAAAGAAAGAAAGAAAGAAAGAAAGAAAGAAAAAAGAAAGAAAGAAAGAAAGAAAGAGAAAAAGAGAAAGAGAGAAAGAACGAACGAAAGAATGACAGAACGAACGAAAGAATGACAGAACGAACGAACAGCCACAGAAAGCAGACGGCTCGGGCCTGACTGGGGGATGCGGGGCGTGCAGAGCCTGCATCCAGTGCACACACAGAAGCATGTCGACAACCCCCGAGATGCGCACGAAGAAGCAAAGGGACCACAACAACCTGGCCGCGCACTAGCCCTAATGCTGCAGAGACAACGTCCAGGGACACAAGCAGAGCGTATTCAAGATGCTTACGTCCATGAACTGGCGCTGGCTCCGCAGGTGCTTGTCCAGAGCCGCCATCTGCTGCCTCAGCCCGGAGAGCTCCTCAGCCTGCTTGGCACACGCTTCATGCCGAGACAGCTGTTCCTCCAACTCGGCCTCGAAAACCTTCATTTGGGAAAGCAGGGCTGCTCGGTCTTTCTCAGACTGCTTCCTGGCCTCCAACTGCTCCTGGGTCAGACATTCGACTTCCCTACGAAGAGCTGAAGATACAAAGAAAACAGGGAGAAGAGCCCCACGGATCAGGGCGGGTACTTGGACTAAAGCAGAAGTATGAAACATGCACGGCAGGTGCCCCACACGACAGGGCCTTCTGGAGAGAGAGCACACACACGTCCAGCCTCCCTGGCAGCCCCAGCCCAAAGCCTGGGTAGGGGCACGGCATCCCCGAGGCTCCCAGACCCCACCCCACGGAAACAAGGGGACACCTCCGGGGGAGAACATGCACTTGCAAGCCAGCGTGAGCCTGTGCCCTGTCAGACACTAAGCTCACACCCGAACAGCCACCACTTAGCCAAATACCCACTGAAAATAAAGTCAAGTACTTTAGAAAAAAGAAAAAAATACATCTTTTAAATTAAGATTGGCTAAAATAAAAAAAAAACTTTAAAGCCTGAGAAAACCATATCTTGGTACTTCCAAATGACACATCAGTTAATTTTCTAGGAATTATGACGTTACATATATTCTCCAGTACGGAAAAAAATGTAAGTTAAAACCTTCATCAGAGGGAACACGAGCCCTGCTGTATAATGTGCTCCCTGTGCACCCGGGGCTGTGACAGCGTCTGGGAGAAGGGTCCAGCCATCAGTGCGTCAAAAGCCAATCTAAAATTAACTAGGCAATAAGGCCGCAGTCCGAGTGGAGACTGTAAATTCATAAGCATCATAATAAAGGAGACTTGCCTCTGACGAATCCAAGTGTTCAAACTATCCCCAAACTGAAATTTTGATTTCGTAAGTTTTCATTACATTTTACGAGCTTTCAAAACTCCTCTAGTTCTATAAAAACAACGTTCCCAATCAATTCTCATGCTAGTAAGTCGGCACCTAGGGTAAATTACCTTAAACATGCAGTTAGAACAAGGTCATTCCCACCCCTGGAGCACCCAGCCACAGCACACATGGCCCCATGCAGGTGGCACTGAGGGGAAGGTGTCATGTGGCCATTCAGGCCACGCTGAGGGCCACCTACAAAGTCGGAGCGGCACAGGAGCTCCACTCAGGGTCCCTGAGCCCCTCCCTCGAGACTTCCGGGGCCCCCAGGGCTGGCCCCGGCCCAAGGACAATGCATCGACCACCAGATGTGGTTCCCTGCAAACCAGCACGAGCTGCGGCTCAGTAACCGCAGAGAGCATCACTGGACAAACGCTTGCGCATTTTCATGGGTCAATCTGCAAGGTTAAAGTTGGCATTTTTGTTAACAGTTTGCCACAAAAGCCTTGAAGTATTTCTCCTCTTTAGTAAAAAACTGGGGCAGTCTGGTGCAGACACAGCTCATCTCACACAGCAATCACTGGACTGAGTTTACAAACCTGAGTCCTCGTGTGCTATGGGAACAGGAATGCCTATGGACGAAAACACAGCATTTTCAGACGTGGAAACAGAAAGTGAGCGGGATTCCAGGGCACGTCTGTGGTCCTGGACAGTCTCTCACATCCACGCTTTTCCGTAATGCCACCACGATGGTCTGAACGTCTGGGTCGCCCTACATCTGAACGTCGAGCCTCACAAATGGGGTGTGATGCCTCCCAGAGGCTCCAGGGAGTGCCCGCCGCTTCTGCATGTGAGGACGCAGCCAAGAGGCTGGCGCTCATCAGCAGGCGGCGTGCCAGGGCCTCTGCCGTGGACTGCCACCCTGCAGGACCGAGGGCACGTGCCATTGGTCGTACCCACCTACACTACTCTGTGCAGTAGCCCAGGCAGACGAGCAGTCTTCGGGCTGCAGCAGGTCTTGGAGGCCGAAGAGTCTGGCCCTGACTTTTAAAGAAGACAAAAACCCACGTGGGACAGAAGACACTGCCCTGAAAGCAGCCACGAAACAGGCCACACACCTGCAAACAGGCGAGGCAGAGCTGAATTTCCCACAAGGCCCAAGGACCTCCAAAAGCTCTTAGACAGTCGGTCAACATTCATAAGGACCCCAGGCAGAATCAGGACTACGTGCTGGATTGTACCTGGGGGAGCGCGAGGTCAGGGAAGGTCAGGAGGTGCTGTGCGGCATTTCATTTATTTATTTATTTTTAAAGATTTACTTATTTGAGAGAGTGCGTGAACGTACACATGTGAGTGTGAGCAGGTGGGGGGGCAGAGGGAGACGGCAGAAACACACTCCCCGCTGAGCCCAACGTGGGGCTCGAGCTCACCACGCTGAGATCATGACCTGACCCGAAATCAGAAGTCCAATGCTTAACTGACTGAGCCACCAGGCGCTCTGGACAGCATTTTGAACACCGTAAGCGTGCGTGAGCCCCGAACAGGAGCACAGGACTGTGTGGGTGGGTGAGGGGAAAGGAAGAGAGGTCAGACGAGAAATTCAGCTGGAGCTAACAATATAAGAAGAAAGCCAACCAGGATCCCAGAGGACCCCAGAGGAGTGACAACAGGAAGGAGCAAAGACTGGCCCCACTCTCGCTTCTGCCAAGGTGCGCCAGGGCTCTGGGCGCAGGGGTAACCAGAGATGCGAAGGGCAACTATGTCCACAGCCTCAGGAAAACGTGCAAGAGGAGCTAGGCCCAGGCATGGCGGAGCCGCTGGGGACGGACCTCACAGAGATGGGACCACTCGGGCCGTGGGTAGTGAAGACGAGGCTGCCCCCCAGCACAGGGCTATGCGGCTGCTGAGGCCCCAGCTCTCAAGTCCTGACACCCTGGAGTACACACGTTTACAGGGTAACTCGGTGGATGGGGTGTGGGCCCAGCCACCCCACGGACCCTGAGGCTGGGGCAGTAACACCTGAAAACGAGCGGAAGGGGCCCCACACGAGGCACAGGATCCACAGAGCACACGTGCTGACTCGCCCCTCCCCGACACGTGCCTGCTCACACACGCTCACATACACGCACGTGCCTACACTCACACGAGCACACCTGCACACGTGCACTCTCACAGAGCAACACACGCACACTCCTGTGCTGTATACAGGCTCACATGCAGGCTCGCTCACACATATGCTTGCTAACACAACTGCCCACGGGCACACATGCTCTCACGCATGAATGGACCCTCGCTTGACACCAGCATGGCTGGGCACTGGGCAGAGACGGGAGCAGGAGAGAATGGGACAGGCGCAGGGTTGGCGAACACAAGACATGGGCCTGAACAAGGACAGAGCAGACATACGAGGAGAACTAGACACACAGCTTACGGTCAGCAGAGGGAAGTGCCTTCCACCGAGAGAGACACAGGAAGCAGAACGGGTCACCAGAAAGAGCACAGGTGGACCAAGAGGTGGTGGGCCACGAAACTAACAGAAGACACCGTGGATCAGTTTCTCAGAAGTCATATTAATATGAAATCCACAAGAGACACAATTGGAGGTGGAAAGACACTTAAAGAGTGAAAACGACATACCAGAGAAAAAACAAGGCCACGTTAAGTTTTCAACATCAGAAGTTTACCTCAAAAAGTGGAAAAGGGACAGAGATATGTATAGGTAGACAGATGTTATCACAAGAAAGCCGAGCAAGAAGAAGTCTGGAATGATTACACACAGACCTTCCGGAACATCCCATGTGGGTGGAAACCAAGAGCCACCGACAACTCACTGCACCTCAAGAAACCACGGCCCGTGGGACGCACCTCTCAGCACAAGTAAGCGCCCGCCCAAGAGAGCTCACGGGATGAAGGAGGCCAGAAAGAATAAAGACAAGGCCCAAAACCAATGAGTGGAAGACAAAGAAAACGGCAATGACCAGCAACCCCAAGAGCTGGTTGTATACTGAGGGAAATTAAAAAGAATAAAAAACTGGGGAAAAGAAAAATGACTTTCCCGAATTGTTCGGGGTGGCACAAAAACGGCTAAGGCTGGCCACAAAGGAGACCTGTGCACTACGACCCACGCGAGCCAGAAACCCAGGCGGCAGAGGCGGCTCGCTCCAGGCCCGCCGCGGCCTCAGTGGGCGCGGAAGCACGGGGATGCGCACTGAAGCCGGCCGGGGTGAGGGCAGGGGAGGAGAGAAGCTGGGGAGAAGCCGAGGGCGTGAGACACGCGGTTCGGGGGAAGGCTGAACCCACACGGAGGTGCCTCCTGCAATTCTGCCCCTGAGGACGGCGCCACCCGGCAACTCAAGGATCCCAACTCTTCATGTTTTCACTTTCATACTTTAAATACTTTAAATACCTGAAATCACAACAAACTTTCATTACAACTATGTTTTCCTACTTAAGGTTAACATTACGCTGTTTTTTTAAATTTTAAATAAAAATTTTAAGTAGCCCGCATTTTCCCACAGTCTTGACTACTTGCCTCAAACAGCAAAAAGCTTTCACCGAAAGCAGCGACATTTTCAGTAGCCTCCTGTTTGCCAGAGGCGATTCTGACCTCACACAGGCTTAAGAAGGTTCAGTGGCCACCAGGATGACCAGCCTCTCTACCAGAGCGGCAACCCCGGACGCACTGTGCCAGCCGGCACGCACGAAGGCCCCTCTGCTCAGGGCTCCCGCCTTCTTTCCTCTGCCGCCAGCAGAGTGCGCATCGGTAGAAGACAGCTCGGCTGCTGCCCCTGCTCCCGCCCTTCGCAGCTCCTGCCTCGACCCCAGAGCCAGCAGTTCTTACCAGCTTCTCTCTCTCCTGCTTCTGCAGCCAAGGCCTCCTTTTGGGTCCACAGGACAGAGTTCTCCTCCTTCAGCTCTGCCTGCTGCTGGGTCGCCCGCTGCAGCTGCTGCCTCAGGCTCTCCAGCTCGACAGCGAGGCCCTGCTCGGCCGTCTCCTTCTGGCCCAGAGCTTCCTGCAGGCTGGCCTTCTCCACCTTGAACCCTTCGATGATGCCTGAGGAGACGGGGAGAGATCCAGCTGTGGCAGGAGCAAAGATGGGCCAGACGAGGGCATCCCAGCCCCAGCGAGACGTCAGCCATGAGACGTGAGAGCTGAGTGGTCACGCCTGTGTCCCGTTCCTGGATGGACAGCACAGGGCTGGTGCACCCAGGAGGTGCAGGAGCCACTGGACAAGGTGACACGTACAGGACACCCCCACACCACACCAGCACTCGGCACAAGGGGGTGCCCAGGCACCAGAGGCGTGGAGGTCAGACGGACCACAAATGTCACTTTCTGGGGCACCCACTGCCTGTGAAGAGAAGACTGGCACTCACCTCACCACACAAGGCAACGCTGAGGTTGTCAGCTGGGGAAGCAGCGCTATTGCGCCTGTAATTTGGGTCACTGAGGAAAGTCGCTGAGGCCTCACACCGTGCATTGTTTTAGTTTTACATCTTGCTTTTAACACTTCTGTTAATACCTCCCTTCTATTTACACCACGTGCCTCTGGCCTGTGTGCCCCTGCAGCCTTTCCTGCCCACAGCCGACGCTCACCCTGCGCCTGGTGCAGCTCCAGCGTCAGCCGCGACCGGGCCGCGTTCTCCTCATCCAGGCGCTCCAGTAACTCCTGGTGCTTTCTCACGACCTGCGCGGTCTCCTCGTTCTTACAGCTAAATTCTTTCTCAAAACGAGAATGGATTTGACGTGCTTCCTCTAGCTGTTAAAACACATTTGAACACCGGAACTGCATGTCAAAATAAAGCTTACGTTAACACCAACAGAACAAGAATTCTGGCATACGCAGAGTTCTGACAAAACCACAAGTACTCTCTAAGAAACAATACTGACGTTCAATATTGCGTCAGTTACGAGACAAATCTGCCCATTCAACAATTTTCAAGGAAGAAAAATTTTGCAAACACAACGCAGCACAGAAAAGTCACATGTTTACGAACTATCGATACCACATATCTGCACAGTAACGCTGTTAAGGAAAAGGTGCATTTCAAAGGTCACGAAAACTGTCCATCGAGATTCTAGAACCTGGTCAGGGATGACCACCTGGCACTCCACCAGTGGAGGAGAAGATGGGGAGGCCGTGGGTGGGATGGGTGGGAAGAAAGTCTCCTTGGGCTGGTAACCACTGCGGGCAGGGGGCCTGGTGCATTTTTACCACCTGCAGACCCTCCCTGACTCAGTCACCACAAGGCCCCTCTGGGCCTCCTTTGATGCCAGCCAGGCCTGGCTCAGTTCCAGGCCCCAATCCCACCTTCCTCTCCTGGCAGCCACGCCCTCCCCCGCCCAGCCTGAGGCTCCCCAGGCCATCTACAGGCTGGAGGGCCCAGACTACCTTTGAACTCAAACACCTACACGCAGCTGTGCTGACAGACACCTGAGCACCTAGCCTGGGCCTCCCTCCACCTCCTTCACACTTAATGCAACTCCAGCTTCCCCAGACCCTGCCTCTGAGGGCATCTATTGGTTTCCCCTTGAAAACAGCCCAGAGGCTCCCTCTTCTCATACTTTCACCAGATAGGGAAAACTTACTCAAGGATTTCTGGGATGTAAACAGCATTAGCTAAAAATGCTTATTTTCTAATTGGGCTGGACGGGAAAAAGAATCTATACTGGTTTTCATACATTCATATTTAATGTCTCTCAACTGTCTAAAATGTTCTAAAAGGTTAACAAATATAATTCCCTTTGCTGGTGATAATCTCTAACATAAATATATTCAATGTGAAATTAAAATGGTGCAGAAGGTGAAGCAGAGTAAAGGCGAGAGACTGCACCATGTGTCCTTGACCTGACACTCAGCTTTTACTTTCCACTTGCAGTAAGCCTACTACTTCCAGAATTTCGGTTCAGGAAAAACACACAGAAGAATATCATTGGTAGTAACAGAAGATCAAAACAATATGAGAGGAAGGGAGGTGCACACCCAGAATTGAGTTTCTTCCCCCAAACGCCCAAAGGAGGAGAGAACAACGAGAGGAGACAGATGCACCCGGAAAGAGCCAACGCCCCTTCTCACCCTGCAGGTCACAGTCAAGAATCAGAAACACATGTGTATGGCACCCAGCAGAGTGCCTGGGAGCTGTGCTAGCCTCATCTATGAAGCTTATGTCAGGAAAGCATCCAACCTATCCGCTTAGTCAACCCATTATCCTTCCCGGAAAAAGAGAAACACTAGCAGGAGCCAAAACAGGGCCACAGATGGACGCACGTGGAGCCAGGCCTCACCTGCCTGGTGGAGTCCAGAGCCAGCTCCAGCAGGCCATCCACTGCCAGGCCAAGGCTCCGGTAAATCCTCCTAATTGGCTGCTCACACTCCAGAGAACTTTCTGGGCTCATGAAAAAGCTTTCACAGATGTGACTGCTAATTTCAGCCTCTGAAGACATCTCCACACATTCAGGCAAAGTCCTGTCCAGCTCCAGCAGGGCTGCCTCGGACCCAGGCCACGTCTCTTCAAGCACCGGTGCTGCAAAGTGAGCAAACACAGACACCTACATATGCCACGTGAAAACAAGCTCACACGACCAGTGCTGTCGAAGGACGAGCACACCCATGTCCCAAAGACAATGACCCATCTCAAGCTTCGGGAGCTCATCCAGCTCAGCCCCCGTAGGAAAGGAGGACAGCACCCAGTGCCCCAGCCCCGGGGCTGCAGGCTCAGGGCTGTCCTGGCACTCACCTGCAAACAGGGCCTGGCCGCCAGACTGCACATCAGGTAGGCCCTCGTCCTCCAGACACAGCCCCACGCGCTCGCCGATCCGGCTCTTCAGGGTGATGGCAGCCTTCAGCATCTCTCCGAACAAACTGAGCAGCCTTCGCAGAGCATCTCGGAGCGCTCTCCTGAACAAAGCACACAGCAGACAATGGGCTGTCAGCCATGACCGTAACCCTGTCTGACTCAGACAAGAGGGGCACAGCCCAGGGGGCGGCTCTGCCAACAAGACCAAACCTCTGGGCTGCTCTTCACTCTAACAAGACATCATCTTATTGTTAGATTTAATGGGCTCCTGTCCCTACTCGCAGCCTTTCTGACCCGCAGGAGGAGAGCCCTCTCTGTCCAGAGCACAGGGACCCCGTCCAGGACGTAGCTGGGGGCAAAGTGCTGCCATCTGTGTGTAAACTGGAGCCGATGCAGGGTCCTCACATCCAGGAGATGCCAAGGCCAAGTGGGCAGGAGACAGGCTCATCTACCCCCATCCATTCACATACTCCCAACCCCACCATGGGCCTGGGACAAGGTCTGGACTGAACAAAACGCATGGAGAGCTGCCCCTTACAGAGCGAAGGAACCAGGGGAGAGACACAGGAAGGGTGGCTGGGAAGGAAGCAGCGGGGCAGACTATGGAACATACGAATAGCTGGGGGCCCAACGGTTCCCTGCTGCTGACCAGGCCACCAGAGGTGGCTACCAAGAGCTTGAGGGCAGGCAGGCACAGGATGTGGCCCTGTGGGGGGAGTGGGCGGAGGCAGGCACGAGGATGACCGCGGATATGGTGGGTCGGGGAGCCCAGGGGTCAGCTCTGCTCTGAGAAAACAGAACTCACCCTCAGAGCTGGCCCCACCTCCTCCTCATACCCTGTCCAGGCCAGGATGGCTCCAGGCCCCACGATGACCCTCAAAAACGCTGAACTCTTGTGGGTGTCGGGGAGTCTGCAGCTGCCACTCGCCCAGCTGGCCACATCTCCCAAACACCTGGAATCCTCTGCTGTCTGCCATGTGTCTCCCGTGTGTGGAGCTGGTCATGCTGCACCCGCACTCGCCTTGGTGTCTGAGGACAAGGGAGGCACAGCATCGAACCACCAGACAGCTATAAACCAGTGCTAAAAACACACATAAGCTCTTCACGCAGAGCTCTAAAACCATGAGAAGAATTCAAGGAGGTCTGGACAGAAGGACAAGGATGCCCATTCTCTGCACATCCAGTACAGGGGTGAGCGAGGCCTGCCTGCCACGGCCTGGTTTCTCCTGACCTTCAATGACGCACACATGCACAGGAGCTGCTGTGGACAAGGGTCCGGGGCTGCAGCAGAGAGCGACAGGACTGCCAGGCACTGCACAGAGACAGCGGATGGAACACGGGAGAAAGGGGTCCAGAGAAAGGCCCCCCGCAAGCCGAACTGTCCAACACACGAGGCTGAGCCAGCTGCTCAGACAAAAAGGAGACTTTCCTGACATCAGGTACAAATAAACGGATAACTCAGCAGCCCCTGGCACATGGCAGACGTATGCGAAAAGCAGAAATAAAGCTCTGAGACCACAGGAGAGAAGATCTGTATGGTCCCAGAGTAGGACCTTCTTAAATAAGACTCCCCCCCCCCCAAAAAAAGAGTTAAGATGGCAGAGGAGTAGAGGACCCCTCTTTCAGCTGGTCCCGAGTCGAGCTGGATGGGTACCAGACCAGCCCGAACATTCACGGAATCAGCCTGAGACGCAGGAAGATGCATCTGGATCTCTACAAACGAACATCTCCAGCGCTGAGTACTGAGGTACGAAGCGGGGAGCCGTGAAGCTGCGCACAGATATCGGAAGATAAACAGAAGGGGGAGGGAGCTGCTGCGTTCGGGTGCCAGGAAGCGGTAGCCACCTGCACGGGAGAGCAGAAGGACTCGCGGACCAGCACCCGCGAGAGAGCAGACTGAGACCGTGAGCCGGGGAGCGCGTGCCACCAGACTGAAACAGAGCTCCGGTACACTCACTGGAACCAGACTGAGACCGGGAGCTCCGGGAGCGCGGGGCTGGCTGGCGGCTGGTGGTGTTAGAAACACAAAGGACAGAGACGCGCCGGCCCTGGAAGTGAGGGCTAGGACACCAGGTGTGGGGCGCACATCCCAGGATGCTGCAGGGTTGAGCAGCACCAACAGAAACAGAGCTAAAGTGGCCAGAACATCAGTGGAGAACGGTCTGCAATCCCTCTGTTCTGAGACAGAGGCTGAGATTCGGCCGCTGCTGCTCTGACTCTCAGAAGAGGCACAGCAAACCGCCAGGGAAAGCCGCCAGAGAACAAAAGCCTGGGAACACCGGCTCACAGCGTGCCCATCCCCATTCCCCCTCGCAGGGGACACGGAGACTCTACCCAAACAGGGCTGCCTGAGTATCTGTGCAGCAGGCCCCTCCCCCAGAACACAGAGGCAGGCTGAAAAATCAAGAAGCCCACATCCCTAAGATCCCTATAACACAAGGGCGCACAGCCTGGGTCCTGGTCAATAATTTGGGCTCTGGACAACCCTGCAACCTCTCCTCATCAGAATGAGAAGAAGGAGAAATCCCCCCCAGCAAAGAAAAGACAATGAGTCTGTGGCCTCTGCCACAGAACTAATGCATATGGATATAAACAAATTATCAGAAATGGAGTTCAGAGTAACAATGGTCAAGATGATGTGTAGACTTGAAAAAAGTATTAACGAAAATGTTAATGAGAATACAGAATCTCTAAGGGTGGAAATGAGAGCAAATCTGGCAGAAATTAAAAATTCTATGAGCCAAATGCAGTCAAAACTAGAGGCTCTGACGGCCAGAGTGAATGAGGTGAAGAACGTATTAGCGAATTGAAGGATGGGTTAGTAGAAGAGAAAGCTAAAATAGAAACTGGGCTCAAAAAAATCCAATCTCAGGAATGTAGGTTAAGGAAGATTACTGACTCAATGAAACGTTCCAATGTCAGAACTATCAGCATCCCCAAGGGGGTGGAGAAAAACAGAGGTCTAGAAGAGATATTTGAACAAACTGTAGCTGAAAACTTCCCTAATCTAGCAAAGGAAACAAGCATTCATGTCCAAGAGGCAGAGAGGACCCCTCCCAAGCTCAACCACGACAAACCAAACACTACCTGTGCCCACTGTTAAAACGACTAAAGGGACATCACGTCAACAGCGGAGCCAGGAGGCAAGCAGGGGGAGCAGACCCAGTAGAAAGAAGCACCTGGCACCTGGGTTTTTACCAACCCAGCAGGAGGACAGGTTCTTCCTCCCAACCCCACCCCCATAAAAGCCCAGCCAACGAGCGGCCACCACAGCCCAGCCAATGAAACATTCACAAAAGGTTTGCTACTGGGACTCCAGTTGGTTTCATGCTTAAAAATGATGCACATTTGCATTTGTAACTAAGTGGACTGACTTAACCAGAACTAGTTTAGGACTTCAACAGCCATCACAAGGAACTGCTGATCTCCCTAAACTTGTTTTCCTCAAAATTAAATTAGAAAGCCATGGCTCCTTAACAAAAGGGAAAAAAAAAAACCTGAATGGGATAACTATTTTAAATGGTATCTTGAGGCTTCCAGATATTTTCGGATTGTTTGCCTCTTTACAAAATATTACTTCTAAACTGAGGCAAACTGGGGCACCCCGGTGGCTCAGTTGGTTAAGCATCTGCCTTCACCTCAGAGCCCAGCATCAGGCTCCCTGCTCAGCATGGAGCCTGCTTCTCCCTCTCCCTCTGCCTGCAGCTCCCCCTGCTTGTGCGCTCTCTCTCTCAAATAAATAAATAAAATCTTTAAAAAATATATAAATAGTAAATAAACTAAGGCAAACAATTGAAAGAAATCAGAATGGCTTCTGAGGCCTCTTTACCTTCCCCCCACATCCCCTCTGCAGACAAGCGGCGACCACCAAGTACAGGGGTCCTGCCCCCAGCGCCATTTTCCTCTATTCTCTCTGACAAGCTTCCCTTTTCCTCTGAACCTCTTCCCACTCCCTCCTCTCCTGAACCTGATAAAACCTGCCTCTCTAGAGCCTTCTGAGGACCTGCATAGACCTCAAGCTTCTTACGTTTTCTGAACTAAGACCAAACTGCGAGCCATAGTTAGAGTGTCCTTAAAGTAACTAAGGGCTCTGACACGTTTGCTGAAGTAAAATTTTAGCACAGTTACTCAAACTTACCAATCCGGTTTCTCACATTTATATCAGTTAGTCCACATGCTTGTTGGTGAGGGCAATGCCAAACACTGGATGAAATTAGCCCAAAGGAAACACCCCCAGGGGGGATTTAGAGAATCCAGCCCTCGACTTCCATCAGGATGCTACAACACTCTCGGGAAATCACTGAGCAGTTATCGTAGTTTTTTCTAAGTCTGCCGATTGGAAGAAAACTCAGGCTTGTACACAAAAGCCTAACAACCCTCTTCAAGACCATTACAATGAACTCCAAATAGTCTTTTTTAGATGCTGAATCCACCTGGGAAGCATTTAACTCTCTCTCTGTATTTTTTAACAGGCTGAACTGGGATCTTTCTCTTTTAGTTGAAAAGCACCAGGACAAAACTGGAAACTGCCCACTCCAGATTTAGTGACTATGGCAAACCAGCTGCTTACATCCTACATGAGTCACCTAAAAAACTGCTAAAATTCTTAACTTTCAAATCTGGCAAGTAAAGGCCCCTAAACAAGACCAAAAAACTTACAGTTTCTGCTATTGCAAAGAGCCAAGACACTGCGGGAGAAAAGAAGAAAACTATTACAAATGTAAACACTTCAGTTACCTCCAGCCCTCTAGCCAGCCTTTTCTTTTATTTTCTTTTTTTAAAAGATTTTATTTATTTGAGAGAGAGAGAGAAAGAGAGTGAGAGAGCACAAGTGAGGGGAGAGGCAGAGGGAGAAGCAGGCTTCCCAGTGAGCAGGCAGCCTGATGCGGGACTCGATCCCAGAACCCTGGGATCACGACCCCAGCCAAAGGCAGACGCTTCACCCAGGCACTCCTCTAGCCAGCCTCTTCTGACGTAGGAGAGGACAACCAGGAAAGGTCCTTCCTGGCACTGAGGGACAAGACCACTAAATATGAAACACCGGACTCTTGATCAGCAATGCCTTTGAGGAAAGACCTTGATCAAAAGGGAGAAGTGTAAAAATTAATAAAAGAAAACTTCGATTAGAATGTGCTCAGGAAGCCAGCAGGGGGAGCTCTCAAGGCCGACCAACTGCAGACCTATCAGGAAGACGGGCACCTCGACAAGTTACTGCATTACTACTCCAGTAGGAAGAACGAGGGTTTCCTTCTGCCCCAGCAACAGCTCAGCCAATGGGAGCCAATCACAACTCGGCCAATGAGAAACCACTACACTTTCAACACCCAGTTTACTCCAATGGACTTTCTGTTTACAACAGTCCCAGCCCTCCCCCTCTATAAAAGAGCTTCCTCTGCTCTGGTCTTCAGACTTGCTTATGGTGCTGCACTAGCTAGCTTGTCCTGTTATTCCTGAAAACACCCAACTTCTGCTGGTAAAACAAACAAAAAAAGTGACAATTTAATTTTAAGGTTAATACCACATTATAGCATCATATTTTGTAATCTGGCAAAATGTGAAGATTTGGCAAAGTGAGTGGTGGGTATATAGGTATCTTACATTACTGAGTACTTTTCTTGATGTTTAAAGTCTTTTTAAATGAGAAGAAGAATGTGGCACAGGGTTCCACCCCGCCAGGTATCACTGTGCACTCCCGCCAGTGGAGAAGGCACTAGGGCAGCTGTGACAGAGAGCAGTGTGTGACTGACCTTTCACGGTCAGACAGGTCAATGTCGGACTTCAGCATTGAGATGAGATTTGCGCCTTCCTGGTTTTCCCTTTCACGCCTTTGCTGTAGCTTCTCCAGTTCAGAATGGCACTCTTCCACCTCGTGACTTAAGGATAAAATTTGGTCTTTCAGCTGTTGAGGAGAAATTGTTACAGCTTTACTTAAAACAATTTAGTTAGGAATAAACTACTTCAAGAAATACTCATCATCCCAGTTAGCAAAAATATGGCAAAATATGACAGTGATTAAAGGTGAAAATTACTAATAGGGTTCCCACCCCCATCCCGCCATTATTCATTGCCTACAAAAACAGAATACATAAACATTCTAGCCTGCCCCAGGCACCAGGGGGAAGGGACAAATTCACCAGAGATTATTCTCATGAATAAGAACTCAAAATCTCCTTTAGTCATTCAGAATAAATATTAATTTCCAAGCAAGTGAAGATGATTCTTACATATTTCTCCTTGAAAAAAGAGCCAACAGAGGTGCCTGGGTGGCGCAGCCAGTTGAGATCTAACTCTCAGTTCTGGCTCAGGGCATGATCTCAGGGTCCTGGGATAGAGCCACAGTCAGGCTCTGTGCTTGGCTGGAGTCGGCTTGAGATTCTCTCTCTCCTGCTGCCCCTCCTACTCGTGCACGCACTCTCTCTCTCTCTCTCTCTCTAAATTAAATAAATGAATTTTTTAAAAAAAGTCAACAATCACAGGGTCTCAGTGGGCTGGTCGGGTAGGTGCCGCCAGCTGCCCTGGGCATCCCTGGCTACCATGGGCTCCCCAGGCTGCTTGAGCGCTGACCACAGGTCATTGTGGTTTTGTCATGCAGCTTAGTGAAATGACAAGTGTGTCTTCCTAGCAATAGAGTGACCTGAGCCCACTGCCAACCACAGTTCTTTCTCAGGGTTGGCTGAGTTTACTGACAAGAACATGGGCGTCTCCCCACAGAAGATGAAGGAACAGAGAACGTGACAGAGCATGACTGTGCACACAGGCAGCAGAGAGCCAGGCAGGCCGCATGCCTGTCCCACGCTGCTGTCAAGTATTGGGAACAATGGGTGGGCAGTGGATCAGCCAATGGGTGACATGCCTACTGCCTCTAGCTCAGGATCAGACGGGTGGAGCCCCAAAGCAAGTGGACTCCAGGTGGAGAAGCCCTGTGCTGGGACACACCCAGCTGGCATGGACATGTCTTCATCCAGGAGCAGGAAAAGCAGGTTTGCATGGGTTAGAAAACTGGTAAGAGGATACCAGAGTAGGACCCGTAGAATGTTAGTACAAAACGGAAACAAAAACCAGATAAAATAAGAGTGTAATTTTGAAGCCCCTTACTGCAGGAATGAAAGCAAACTGCAAACATAATTTTAATGCCGTGCTTGTAGGGAAATTAGAAAAAAATACAGATTCTATAGACCACTGGTTATGTCACACTAAGATGGCAAACAATGACCAAAAACAAACAGAAGAGAAGAGAAGACGAACAGTGAACCCAAGTGCTGACCGCACATGAAACTGGTGCCCAGACGGCTCCAGGCATGGTTTGGCCCCAGCTGGTGGGGTGTGAACAGGCGGCAGACCTGCCGGACTCACAGCATGGAGCCCCATTCTCAGGGTCGGCTGCGGGGTCAGGTAGCCACACCTGTGAGGGCCAGGAACACAGGCCACCACGATGGCTGATTCCACTCTTTGAGTCTATGGGACATAGACTTTTCCCTTTGCCAGTCCTGCTCCCTCTCTTTCACAAAAAAGTGCATGGTCACTGGGGAAAAAAACCTAATAGATACGCCTCAAGCGACACTGATCAAAAAAGAGAAAAGTACAAATAAACATCTTAACAAAGCTTTTTTTCTGGGGCGCTTTGGTGGCTCAGTCAGTTAAGTGTCTGCCTTCAGCTTGGGTCATGATCCCTGGGTCCTGGGATCGAGCCCTCATCGCGGTCCTTGCTCAGCGGGGAGTTGGCTTCTCCCTCTCCCTCTGCTCCTCCCCCTGCTTGTGCGCTCTCTCTCACTCGCACTCTCTCTGCCAAATAAGTAAATAAAATCTTAAAAAAAAAAGAAAAAGAAACAGTATTAGTATAATCCTGAAAGGTCCACATTGTGAGACTATCTCAAAAAATAGTATAAATAGGGGTGCCTGGCTGGCTCAGCTGGTAGAGCATATGATTCTTGATCTCAGGGTCATGAGTTCAAGCCCCATGTTGTGTGTGGAGCCCACTTAAAAAAAAATTAAGAAAATAGTATAAATACACACCTATACTTACAAAGGAAATAATGAACAACTCAACAACAAAAAACCAAACCCAATTCAAAAACCATCAAAGCACTTGAACAGGCATTTCTTCGAAGACATACAAATGGCCAATAAGCTCATGAAAAGTTGCTCCACATCACTCATCATCAGGGAAATGCACATCAAAACCACCTCACACCCACTATGACGGCGATTATAAACAGAGAGAAGATGGTAAACAAGTGCTGGCGAGGACGTGGGGAAACTGGAACCCTGTGCACGGCTGGCAGGAACGTAAGACAGGGAAGCCGCTGAGAAGGCAGTATGGCAACTCCTCTAGACATAAACAGAGACCCCATATGACCCGGCAATCCTGTTCCTCGACACACACACCCCAGAACTGACAGCAGGGACTGGAACAACACTTGTACACGTAGTAACGTTATTCATAACAGCCAAGAGGTAGAAACGGCCATGCAGGGGTCTACCAGCAGATAAATCCTGAACAGATAAATACAGTGTGGTGTCTATATGTGACAGAACATTATTCAGCCACAAAAAACCAAGCAGCTTTGACCCACGCAACAACATGGACGGACCCCACGGGCATTATGCTGAGTGAAATGCCACGGACATGAGAGGACAAATGTTGTATGATCCCACTTCTAGGAGGTCCCAAAAGTGGTCAAATTCACAGTGGCACAAAGTAGAAGAGTGGGTGCCAGGGGCTGGAGGGAGGGGAAATGGGGAGCTAGTGTGTAACAGGGGTAGGGTTTCTGTGGATGATGATGATGATGGGCAGTGCTAGAAATGGACAGTGGGGACAGTTGCACAACCATGGGAATGGGGTTAACGCCACGGAGCTGTACCCTTAAAAATGATTAAAATGGTAAATTTTACGTTACGCATACTTTACCACACACACAAAAAAGTAGTAACAAAGAAAAGAGGTTTGCCGCATACCTGCAGAATTTGGTGATTCTTCTCCTGAAGCTGCAGCAACAAAGACTCTCTTTCTTCTTGGTGAGGAGACTGCACGGGTTCACACTCCAGCCTGTGTATCTCCTCCTTTTCATGCAAAGCAACTTTCTTTTCACTTTCAAATTCACCCTGTATAAAAGTACATTATTAACAAAAACAACAAAAATGCCATTAAGCTCTAAAAATTATGCTTGTTCCATTTCTTTGCTGTTTGCTAAAACATAGCTCATTCTGCAAATATTGAGTCCATACTGTGCCAAGAGCAGTGATCACAAGGGCAAAGTCACCACCACAGTCACCCCCACCACCCACATGTGTTCAAATGCGCTTCTCCTACAAGCCGGCTACCTGTCCCAAATGATCACAGTGAGAAACTACCCATCACCAGGACATCATGACCATCAGAATCCAAGATATTTAGAAACCTAGGTTCCTTTGGCTTTAAACATAAACCCTACTTCTTCCTAAATAATAAAAATTGTTCTTCATAAGGTTCACCTAACAAGCTAAAGTATATCAATGAAATAAGCTTTAAAAAAAAAAAAATCTATAGAAGCAGCACTTCCAAAATGGCAGAACAAGGACCTCCAAAATGTATTCCTCTATAAAAGCACTGAGAACACTGACAAAAACTGTCAAAATCAACTTTTTCAGAGCTCTGGAAATTAAGAAAGACTTGTAACAACCCAGAGTTTACTAAAAACCACGTCTGAGTCTCCATCAAAACAGCAAGCTTTGAGGTATTTAAACTTGCCCTAATTCCATCACTCCATCTCTGGTATAGCTCCAAAAACCACAGCCAGGCAGTCATGAGGACTGGGAGGAACAAAATGGGTCTGAATCTCCCAAAAGCACCACCCCGCCAACTGTCACTAACTGACCAATCTTGCAGCTCACTAAAAAGCTCCATTCTCAAAGATGATCTCTCAGTGCTCTCTCCATCAACAATCCTATCCTGAGGCCATTTATCAAAATCAATCAGCAGCCACTGTTTAACATCACAGTGACCTGAAACTGATAAAATGGTCACAGCTGGAGCGAATAAGAGGTAAACAAAAAAAGTTAAAAGGAAACACTAGTGAATGAGATGTCAACAGGGAGCTTTGAAAGGCTCCAACATATTCCTGGGAATTCAGAAAGCAGGTATAGGGCTGTGTACCTATCAAGGAAAACCTAAGAAGGCTCTAAGAGTTCACGCCTTGTCGACCTCACACTCACATGAAGTGAAGGAAGAGAAATCTGCTTGCCAGAGCACTGAAAGCATGTCCCACCAGAGCCCCGCAAAAAAGAGACGGAGTAGAAAGCCAAACTAAAGAGAGATTCTGGAGCTGAGAAGTACAATTACTGAAATGAAAAATTCACCAGAGAGGCTCAACAGTAAATCTGAATGGGCAGAAGAATCAGCAAATATGAAGCCAGATCAAGAAAAACTATTCAGTCTGGAGAAAAAAAGGAAAAAAGAATAAAGAAAAGTAAATAGAAAGGCACCTGGGTGGCTCAGTCGGTTGAGTGTCCAACTCTTGATTTCGGCTCAGGCCATGATCTCAGAGATTCTCTCTCTCCCTCTCCCTCTGCCCCTGCCCCTACTTGCACGCTCACTCTGCCTCTCCCTCTAAATAAATAAATAAATAAATAAATAAATAAATATTAAAAAAAAGAAAAGAAAAGAAAAAGTAAATAGAGCTTCCAAGGCCTGTGGGACACCCTCAAAGACCAACATACACATAATGGGAGTCGCAGAGGAGAGGAGAAAGGGAACAGGGTAGAAAGACTGCTTGATGATATAATGGTCAAAAACCACAACTTGGATGAAAAAATATTAATCTACAAACACAAGAAGCCCAATTAACCCCAGGTAGGATAAACTCAAAGAGATCCACACCGAGACACATCCCAATTAAACTGTGAAAGACTAAGAAAAAGAGTCTTGAAAGCAGCAAGGAAAGTGACTCAACACAACCCATCCTCAGTGTGAGATCAACAGCTCCGTACTCCTCAGAAACCGCAGAGGCCACAGGGCAGCAGGGTGATATACTCAGTGCTGAAAGAAAAAGACTTAACCAAGAATTCGATATCCAGGAAACTGTCTTTCCAAAATGAGGGAGAAATTAAAACATTCCCAGGTAAATGAAAACCGAGAGAACTCATTCATTACTAACAGGCCTGCCCTGTCAGGACACACTGAAAGGCGTCCTCAGGTAAAGTGAAAGGACACTACACATGAATTTGGATCCACATGAAGAAATGAAGAATGTGGTAAAGGTGACTGAACAAGTAAACTGAAAGACAAAATAAACATAATTTTGGTCATTCTTTTCTTCTACCTGATTTAGAAGAAACTAAATAAATCAATGAGCATTAATTATACATAATTGTAGTTTTATGATGATATTAACACAAGGGACAGAGAACGAAATGAAGCTACATAAAAGAATAGATTTTAGGGGCGCCTGGGTGGCACAGCGGTTGGGCGTCTGCCTTCGGCTCAGGGCGTGATCCCGGCGTTCCGGGATCGAGCCCCATGTCAGGCTCCTCCGCTATGAGCCTGCTTCTTCCTCTCCCACTCCCCCTGCTTGTGTTCCCTCTCTCGCTGGCTGTCTCTATCTCTGTCAAATAAATAATAAAATAAATCTTTAAAAAAAAAAAGAATAGATTTTAAACTACTAAAATTAAGATGGCATTAATCTGAACTATACTGTTATAAAGTGTTCATTGTAACCCTCAGGGCAGGCACTAAGAAACTACAGAAAAATAAACATCAAGGAAATTCAAATGAAAAGATGGCAGTAATGGAAAATTAGAAAAACAAAAGAGATAAAAGATACATCAAAAGCAAACAGCAAGTACTGATATAAGCAACAGCATCTGTAACCCTAGAAAGCACTGTGCTGAGTGAAAGAAATCACATATATCGTATGATTCCATGTCTATAAGGTCCAGAAAGATTAGTGGCTGCCAGGGGCGGAGGGACGGGAGAGGCAGCTAAGGCGTGGGGAGTTCCCTTTGTGGTGATGTGAATGTTCTGGAAGTAGAGAGCAGTGACAGTTGCCCGGTGACTATACTAAAAACCACTGAAATGTCTACTTAACAAGAGTGATTTTTATGGTATGTAAATTATACTTTAATAAAGTTGTTGTTAAAAACCAAAATAAAGCTACATTGAAAATCCTAAGAGTAGGTGTGGAGTGTTCACTGATTCTGCATATTCTTCCATGAAAACAGACTACTTCAAGCAAGAGGAGCGGTGAGGTGGCTGCTGAGTCACCAAAGCAAGGCAATGAGACCCAAACTTTCTCAGATTTAAAATATGTGATGACAGTTCTTAGCAGAAAAGGTATAATAACCATCTAATTTAAATAGAAAAAAATGAATGAAGGAGTTGCCTAGAAAAATCTAACACAATGCAAATACTTTGTGCTGACTTCGCATATCACCGTTAATTCAGAATAAAATTTCTCACTGACTTTGCAGATGAGAAGGACAGCAACAACACAGGTCTTCACCCCAGTACCCTGGCTGTGTCACCTGCTGCTCTGGTAATGCTTCCGACGGGCACCTGAGCAGCTCAGCCTCCTGCTGCTTCTCTGTCTCTTGCAGCTCGGCCAGAGGAGCTGGGCGCTGGGCCTCAAGCTCTGCGGGGACCAGGGTGCCCTGCGTCGGCGAGGAGGAGGAGTCAGCAAGGAGGTCTTCCTGCACACATACACATCCATCAGTCCGGGATCACCTTTAGTCCACGTGTTTTCACAGAGATGACACAGGACTCGGGCTACAGCTTATAGAGAACGGTGAACCATTCCAGGTTCTGGATTCTCACCTTAACCACAATCATCAGAAAACAGGGCATGCATGGCATAACACTAACATTATACCTTCAACTTACAGAAACTATTTCTGAATTAACATTATTTTTATAAACTTTCTCTTCTGAAATAAATTTTACTCCAAAACCTTTAAAAAGAAGCATCAAGTGCAAATCCCAAGTTATCACACATTGCAAAGTTTCTGAAGTACTTAAATTACCACATTTAAGCCACAATTCCCCTTCTGGGGGAAGGATGGGGTTGATCCAGACCATCCCAGCTAGAAAGGAGCCGCAGCCCTGCAAGCAATCAGGGCTGACCAGGGATGCTAATTCCGTGAGTGTCAGCCACAAAGTGTGGTGAATACGGGGGGAAACCCTGAGTGCCAACAGAAACCACAGACCAGCAGGGCCAAGGCCAAGGGACAGGAACCATACTGCCTTTTCCCAAAAAAAAAACAGATCTCAGGAAATACTGCCACCACTGAAGGACACTGGGAAAAAGAAGAAAACCATCAACACCCAAGAAGAGAAAACCATACCCACCCCCACCCCCACCCCCGCCTCCAGCACATGATAAACTATGACTGACGTGGGAAACACAGGCAGAAGAAAAATTATTAAATTTCCTGACTACCTACAGCCCACTGACAAGTCCTTGAAACAGGCAGAGTGACCTGCCTCTAGGGACTCAACTGCCTGGATGCTGACACTGTGCTGAGGGCAAAAGGCAATCCTAGCCTGACCCCCGACCGCAATCCTGTAAGTCTACTTTAACGTATAAAAGTTCCTTTGGAAACTTCCTTTATCTCTAACCCCCCCCCCAAGATACGTGTTGGCAGTCGACCCCCAAGCATACGGCCCCCCAGTACATGTCTGAAGGGTCTCACGACTAAGGTTCTATTAGACGGTAATAAATGACCTTTTCCTAATAATAGCTAGCCCCCTCAGGATCCTGGAAACCTTGCCTCCAAAATTCCTTAGACACTTAGGCTATCCCTAACCCTCTCCCGACTTGGAAGTATATAATGGGCCACCCCTCATGACCCCGGGGCAGCTCTTTCTGCCCACGGGTCCTGTCCCGTGCTTTAATAAAACCACCTTTTGCACCACAGATGTCTCAAGAATTCTTTCTTGGCCGTGGGCTTCGAACCCTAACGTCTTTTCTACATCATGATTAACAAGCAAGCTGGAAATGGAATCACAGTTTTTTGGGGCCTGAGACCCTGTCAAGGCATTAGAGTGTTTCCCTCTCAGCACCTTCAGGGACTGGTCATGATGGCAAACTCTGTATGCTCGCTCGGCCCATTAAATGGTTGAGATGTAGGAGGATTAAATACACTGTTCTTGGGAAACTTTTGAGCGACAGATCACTTTCTTCAGGCAACAACCTATGATAGAAACAAACTTCTGTTTGAGGTCAGGGTAGGAATCCACAAGCACCCCACGCCCCCACATGCCCTTGAGGAACCCGTGCCCTCAAGTACTGGGGCTGTTGGGACCACAGGAGCCGTGACCAGCAGGCTCCAGCCCCCTCTCTTTGGCCATGTGGTCCTCTGGGCCTCAGTGTCACTGCTGCAGGGAGTGTAACTCCTCACCTGTGGCCACACGACACAGAGCTGCACTTGCTAAAAGAGACTGGAGGCTAAGCATATCGCTTGTTACCCATCACTCTGTTTCAGGAAGGGTTTTAAAGGCAGTTCATAGAGACATACAAAGTATGACAAGATAGCATAAAGTCAATGAAGCAAGTGGCAAACCCAAACACCCATCCAATGGGCACTGTGGGCAAGAGCAATGGCCCTGACTTTCCACCTATAAGGGGGCAGTGGAGACACTTCATCCCTGTCCTGCCCAGTGCATGCCCAGGCCTAGAGCAGGAACTTACGAAGAAGGACACCCGGCCTCACGCGGCCTCACGTGGCCTCACGCGGCAGGATGGCCCCCAGGAAACACTCAGGAGTCAGGTGGAGCAGTTTCGAGGCTGTGCACTCAGGAAAGGCTGCAGGACAGCATCCAACCATTGGACCTTGAAGGCCCAGTGGCTCTGGGATGGTTGTGGACGTCCGGCAGGACACATTCTCAGGCTGCCCCCTCAACCTGACTGGAGAGGCTCAAAGTCATGTCTCCCTTGACCCATGCAACCCCTACTCCCATCCATAAGACCTCCTCACAGATCGTCATATCTATTTGATCTAAATGAGTAAAACTCCATTTAATTCTCCATATTCTAAACGGTAAAGTCAATATAAGAAAAAGATACTTTTAAAAGTTTATTCTCAGTTTTTTCTAAAAATCCACAGAACTCTAGGAAAGATGTCATATATTTTTTTTAACCATTAAAAACCATGACAGATATGCCTAAAAAAAAGTAGTATTACATAAAAAATACCAACATAGGTGCCTGGGTGGCTCAGTCAGTTAAGCGTCTGCCTTCAGCTCAGGTCATGATCCCAGGGTCGTGGAATTGAGTCCCGCCTCGGGCTCGCTGTCCCTCTCCCCACCCCATTCGTGCTCGCCCTCTCTCTCCCTCTCTAATAAATAAAATCTTAAAAAAAAAAAAACAAAACCCAATACAATAAAAATAAATTCAACTGATAATGAATTAAAAACATTCAAACTATATTTAAAATTACCTTACTACTTTTAAAAATTATCATATGAATAGATTTTTTTTTTAACCGAAGAAAAGATGAAATTGCCTTGAGCAATTGATACTGGCCATACTGCAGTTTACTTCTGCATTCCAGAACTCTGCTTAGTGTGATCAACACAAGGGAGATTTCTTTACCGGATGCACATCTCTAAGAAAAGGAAATCAAGCTTACGTTTCCAGAAAACTTTTCTCAGAAGCAACTCCAAAGGGAAGTAACCTGGAAAGTAATCCAATTAGCTCACAAGCGCATGTGAAATAACTCTTCTGGTAAGTGACCCTGCTTTTCAAACAGGTGCAAAGATATTTGTGGCCCAGAAAAAACCTGTCAGAGGAGGAACAGCGTGTCCCTGCTATTTTGGGAACAATGACCCTGGCAGCCCAGAAAACACCCAGCAAGTCTTTCTGTAGGATCTGCCTGCAGGGGAGAGCGGGAGGGAAGGCCACAGCAGGAACATGCAACCACCCAGAAGTATTCCACACCAAGACGGGGACCTGATTTGACGGCATGTGGAGCGGTACAGACATGCTTACGGGAGTAAGGGTGACGGGTTAGCCAGCATCACAGGAAGAAGTAAAAACAGATTCCATGCACATGAAGCCCTGTGTGGACCCAAATTCGAACAACCACAGGAAGAGATGGGAACGTGGGCTGGATATAGGACAATATTAAGGAATTCCTGCTCATTTTTCAAGTTAGAATGGACTGCAGTTATGTTCTTTTGGGGGAAGAAAAACACACCACTTGGTAAAGCCATACTGAAGTATTTACAGATGAAAACACACGATATCCAGGATTTGCTGCAAAATAAGCCGGGGGGGGGGGAGCACAGACGCACTAAGACTGGCGTGTACCCCACTGGGAAGCCAGAGACAGAGGCTTACTGAACTATTCCATTTCTGTCCATGTTGAAATTTTCTCCAATAAAAATTAAAATCGGGTCAGAAACAGCCTCCCACCTTCCCGCAAGTCCAGCTGTTTTTGTGAAACCAGCTAGACTACAAAGGTCAACTAAAAAGTATCTAATGTTCACTTCGGTAGTAGCAGAGTAGAGGGTTCACTTACTGGAGCAACTACTTGCTTGTACAACTAGAAAAATACTTACAAAATGCTGTGGGAGCGCTCGGACAGCAGTCAGCGCAGACATGCAAAAATGGTACGCCCAAGTACACAAATGACACATGGCTCTGTGTCACCACACGTAACAGAGTGGGCAGGAGGAGTGAATCAGCAACCGTCCTTGGAGGGAGGGCTGTAGTCTGTGAGACCCAGGAGAAAGGCAACAATGGGGCCTCATCTTTGCAACAGACGCCCTCAGCAGGTCCCAGCGCTGTGCCTCAGGAGAGAAGAGGGACAGCCGTTCACGCCTGGGGATCACTAAGTCACCCCAGACCCACACGCACTGACCGGATCCCGGTCTGCCGACCACAGCAGCACAGCAGACACAGGCCAAGGCGTGCACATCTCACACAGGGCTGTTTCACACATCCTGCTCACAAGATTCCATGGGGCCAGGCACACGGAATCTGCCAGGACCCCACTGTTCCCAAGGACTGTGAACAAGGAAGGAGCTGACAGGACAACTGCTTGTCCACCTCGGGTCCACCGCTATACCTCCCTGTAGTAAAGCATCTTCCCAGCGGCCACCTGACCTCTCTGTGATGGCCCCTCAGCACTGCACTCAAGGGGACTGGGGGGGCTAAGGGGACACGGGGGACACTGAGGGGGTTAAGGGGACACTGTGGGGACACTGAGAGGGTTAAGGAGGCATGGCGGGGTGACATGGAGGAAGCTTCATCCTCTCTTAATGAAAGGTGAGTAAGAGCACAGTGTGAAAAGAAGACTACTCATGCGAACTCCTCACTGACCAGCTGTATCCTTGGCTCCCAGTGGGGGTCATGCTGTGTCTCTCTGAGCCATCTTGAGGACACAGGCTTGTGAGTGTGCGTTCCTCCTCTGTCTTATCCCCTCAAATACAAGAAACCCACCCAGAGTGGCCAGATTCAAGGCAACTTAAGAGTCCAAGAAGCAAATCTCAAGAAAAATGCCAATTCCCAGGCTTTTCAATCAAACAAATGGGGATAAACCTCATTTTTATGCTTCCTTTATTTTTATAATCTCCTGTAATTCTCATTCTGGCAAATGTCATTGAGGAAATGGTTTAACTACTAATTTCACACATCAGCTGATCACTACACAGACAACCGAACACACTGACTATTAATCTAGGAGATGCAGGGAACACTAGGGCCTTATTTCATGGTTAGAAAGGGGGTATTAGCATGTCCTTTTTAAAAAGCCCCACAGAAATACCACTCACAAAAATCTATAATCTCAATAAATTTGGACAGAACACTTCACAAAAACTACCCAGTATTTGCGAAGCACTCTGTATGTGGATTCTCACCCCAGAAGGACGGGAAGCTACAGGAAGCTACGGGAGACAGGAGTATCTCAAATCCAAAGACACGGAAGCAGAAGGGCCTCGGGGTGCACAGCCAGCGCCCGCGCACGCCATCCTTCCCAGATGTACAGGGAACTGAAGGACACGAGCGCCACGGCAGTTCACACAGGGACCTTGGCTGGGTCCCAGCCTGTGAGTCCCTCTCCATGGCAGCCTCACGTGTTCAAAGAATCCCACTGCTTTGTCAAACTCCTTCCAAAGAACAGCGGCACGATCCGACATACTGCACGTGCGTATTCTGACAACGTTCAAGACTCTGAACACGAAACCCGAGTGCGCACGGACTCCTGGGAGCACCTGCCGTAGCGTACACGTGCTGAGTGGACACACGTCACAAGCACAGCTGAGGCAGCGCGCCCTGCACGGTCCTCACCTTCGTGCAGCGATGGCTCTTCACCTTAGCTACGGCCTCCTCCTGCGAGCCCAGACCCAGATGTCTCCCCGACCTCCCCCAGGCGCCACAGCCTCTCCATGACCCGCACAGCACCACGGTCAATCTCACCCCAGCACACCCTGTGAGGCATCAGGAACCCCTCGCGGCCCCTAAGCTCCGCCCCTGGAGGGGTCCTGAGCCCGCTTCTGTGCCCTCCCATCCCTACGCTTCCTGAGGGCTGCGGTCAACGCTTGCCTCAGATAGTACAAGCATAGCCAACCCTTCTTCCATCCAGCCATCAGATGCCTCTGGAACAGATCTGTGCCTTTGCTGCTGCCTGTAAGGTCAGGGCCTTGCCCTCCAAGGACACTGCCCGCCAGGTACACCCCAGGTGGATGGATCCTGCCATCCTTCCTCCCCACCCTGAACTCTGAGGTCACACCAATACTGTCCGGCAGGGCCACCGGCACCTCATAACAGCTGCACCTGAAGACGTCTGCAGGGATGAAGGGCTGGCCCCTGGGCATCACACCCCTTCTCGGCAGGCTCCCTGGAGTCCCTGCTGCTCTAGGCCCTGAGAAGCAGCGGAGAACAGAGCAAGAACAGGGACGACAGGCACAGCTACACCTCACGCTCTGCTCTTGGCGGGCTTTTTGCAGGGCACAGGGCTGGACGTCCCGGAGAGAAGAGGCGGGGTCTGCACTGGGCGGGCAGGGAAGTGCTCACTGGGGAGGTGATCTGACTGGGAAGGTGAGGGGCACGAGAACAAGCTAACAGCACACCCAGCGCGAAATAGACAACGAGGGAGAAGACGATGGGAAACCGGGTCTGAGTGTATGCACGCTAAGAGTTTATGCAGAGCTGTGCCCCTGGATCAGAGGGAGCAGCCTGGGGTGCACAGGGCGGGGACCAATGTGCAGAAGACAGACTACGGGGGAGGCCGCCTTGCACAGGCAACTGCTGCTTGACCAGACTGGGGGCGCGGACACATCCTCCCGCACCATGCGGCCCTGCACGCACCCCCGTCCACCCACCACGCACCCCTCGCGATCACCCTCGTCCACCCACCATGTGCCCCACACACCTCCATCCACCCGTCCACCCACCACGCAGCCATCCGTGAGGAAGGCCCCAGTCGCCACGGATGGCAGAACATGAGACACGCTCGCAGAGACACACAGGCGGACGGCAGGAAGAGATCTGCCCTGAGACCTGCCTCACCTGCTGTGCTCCCCGAAGCTCAGCGGGGGCCAGGGCTTCCACACCCTCAACATGATTCGTGCTCATTTGCGTCCGCAGGCCGTGGTCCACAGGCGGAAGCTCCCGGCCATGTTTCAGCTGGTGCTTCTCCGGCTCCTGGGTCAGAGCCGAGGGGTGAGAAGCGTCCTTCTTGTGCAGCTGCTGCTCGAGTTCTGCTCTCAGCTGCTCTAGGGCCCACCTGTGCTCCTCCCGCATGGCCTGCATCTCAGACAGGTGACGCGATTCCAGAGAATCCAGGTGTGACGAGTGTCTTGCCTCCAGAGCGCTGACCGCAGCCGCATGTCTTGTCTGCAAGTCAGCCACACGGGCTTCTGAAAGAGCCCACTGCTCACTCTCCACAGAGGCCTTCAGCTTCTCTACCTCAGCCCGGTGTTTGGCCTCCAGCTCCGCCGTCAAGGACAGAATGTGCTGCTGGTGTCTCTCCTGGAGGAGCCGGAGCTCACAGGCGTGCTTCTCCTGGGCCTCCCGAAGGAGGACATCTTGTTCCGCAGTGAATTTCTCTGTGATTTCTTTACGTTCTTTTAAAAACCTGAGAGGACATGCAAAGTGAACGCGGGCAGCAGAACACAACAGTTGTAAAAGCACCAACCTCACTTGGAAACACCTACTCACCTTTCTTACAGGAAACACTACAATCGCCGCCACATTTTAACTGCTCCTGCTCCTTGTCCCTCTGCCACAAATGGCCTGAGAGAACCACCACCAGAAGTTAGTGGAGAGTGAAGGGGCCACACGAAGCCAGAGGAGCTCAAAGGACAGAGCCCAGGCATCCCCGCTCACAGACCAAAGTGCAGGACGCAAGACCCACAGCAGGAAACTGCGTATGTATTTCCAACAGACACCATGGCAAAGTAGGTGTGACTGCTCACGCGTGGCGAGAAGGACCTCAACAGCGAAGGGGCAGCAGGGTCGCTTACAGGAGCCCACGGGGTCATAACGAACACTCAAAGACCTCAAAAAAACTTTGGGTGTGAATTAAGGGACATGAATTAAAAAGAGCCACAGGTGGTCCTGGCTTGCAGAAACCCAGGCAGGCAGAAAGACTCGCTTCTGATCAAAGCGCCCAAGACTCCACCAGGAACTGGAAAAGGCCTAAACCTCAATGGGGCGCACACTGCGTATCAGTGACATGCCTTGATCAGTTCACACGAAGAACAGTAAGACCTGGATTACCTCTGTGCCAACCCTCCACCAGATGACTCTGGAAGTGTTCCCACAGAGGATCCCATTACCCTTACCACACAGGGAGAACACGGAGGTTTTGTGAGGTTGAGCAAAGTGCCTGCGTCCATCCAGCTTGCACACGGTGGGTCGAGATCTGAACTCAAGTTCTCAGAGCCCAGATCAAAAGCTCTTGCACCTCACTCATGATGGTGGGGGCTGGCACACGAGAATAAGCACCACCAGCAAGTCCAATGACCCCAAGACCACAAACACCCCCAATCACGACAGCTCAGGTTTGCAAATAGTTAGCACTGCCAGAGAGGCAAAGAACCAAATCACATTCTAAATATTTAAAATTTAATATTTAAAATTTAAGGGAAGTATGTATAAATTTTAGGAAAAAACATTTATTTTTAAAAATACCTGAGTTTTAAAAACACAAAGAATTAATATGGATGAACTGCATGTCCTTTTGATAAGTGAGGTCTAAATTCTTGCTTTTGAAATTTTAAAATGTACACAGAACAAAAATGACGTGGAAGTTGCATGCACAGTAGTGTCCATCAAAGGAACAGACTGTACGCGAAGGATCTGGACACTGTCTCTGACTTGTTCCAGCACATCAGTTATGGGACATGTAGCTCTATCCCGCTGTCATTTTAGGGTGAGGACTACTAAGACTACTGAGACTCAGTACATACCGCACTCTGCCCCACCTTCCTGCAGACCTTCCCGCCCTGCTGAAAGCCCACCGCACGTCCTCCCAGGGGACCTGCCTCTCACGCTCTGCTGGGCATCTCAGGTGGGACACTGGCAGACGGCTCTACAGCTAATATGCTGCTACAGGAATGTGACCTACCTGTTCTGTGCCTGCATCAGCTGGAGGGCACAGTCCTCCTTCAGGCGGAGTGTGGCAAGCTCCCAGTCCTGGTCTGCAGGAGCCAGACGGCCACCTGGCTCCCGGCCACACTGGCTGCACTGTGGACACTCATCCCCCGCAAGCCCGAGCTCCAGCTGCCGTAGACGGCCCTGCTGCTCCACCAGGGACCCTTCCAGGCCCAGGATCTGGGCTGCCTGCTGATCCTGAAGTTGCCTCATTTTGATTTCTCGAAGCTCAAACTTGTTTATTATGGACTGTTTCTCAGCTTCAGCTTGTTCTTTCAAGTCAAGGAGCATCAGCGTGAGTTCCTCTTCAGCTTTTCTCTTTAGATTCTCACTTGCCACTTTCCATTCTGCTTCTTTGTCTTTGAATTCTTGCTTCATCAGCTGTAATTTCTCTTTAGCTTTCTTCAGCTCCTCCTGGTGATCTTCCACCAAGTTATATTTTACCTACAGATAACATAATTTCATTTAAGACAGAAGAAATTAAAGGAGAAGATTACTGGCAGTAATGACCCAGAAACCAGCTGTTCACCTCTGGAGTTGGCAGGCCTGGTCAAAAACTAACCGAACTTAACACACACACGTGTGGAGCAAACAAAGACAGTGTCAGAGGCCTTCTTTGTGCACCAAGACCAGTAATGGGGGGAAAATCAGACACATCACAGGGCTTCAGTCAAGGGGAAGGCCAACCACCCCAGAGCAGAGCCACCATCAGCAAAAAAACTAGAAGTCCATGAGAAGGAGAACAGCAAACAGTGCAACGAGCTCGAGTCTGTGGCCTTGCTTCATTATATTCCATTATCTACAAGGAACCTGGTCAAAAGATTGATGAACTAAAATTTAAACTTTAAAGAGGATCTTGTGAAAAGGGAGGTGAATCACAAAGCTGAAGGTAGGCAAATATCCTCATTTTCAAAAAAGGAAAGAAAGTAGGTCAATAAACTACTAAACATCATCAAAAAGAAACAAAAGTAAAAATGGTATTGAAGATTGACCTCAATTCCTTACTTAAAAATTAAGTTATTAAAGGGGCACCTGGCTGGCTCAGTCAGTAGAGCATGCAACTCTTGATCTTCAGGGTCATGAGTTCAAACTCCATGTTGGGTATACAGTCTGCTTAAAAAAAAATAAGTTTAGGGTCAAGCTTCTGGAGAGGGCTTGAGAAGCTCTAATCAGGCCAACACTCCCAGAGGTTAGCAGCCATAAAGGCTGGAAAAAAATATAAGAAACTACCTAAAGGCCTGAGAGAGCATCTGAAAGCAGACAGATTGTAGAGAAGGGCTGGATACCCAGAAAAAAGAAATGGCACTGGGCAATTTACCTGTCTACACCACGCACATAGAAATCCCATAATCTCATTTGTTTGAACAGAGGAGGTAGAAAATGAGAGGTGAAAGCCCATTAGGACAGAAACAGAGAGAGAGAGAACTGCAAAATCTTTGCATTAACTTAGCCCAAATCTCAGGCTGATTCCTGATGCATACATGTGTGGGCAGATTCCAAGAGCAGACCAACACAAAGAGGATATAATGTAAGTCAGAATGTCTGCTAAAACAAAACAAAACAAAACCAAACCCCAATACTCTTTAGCGGTACATAACAGAATCCAGAGTATCCACAATATATCGTTTACAGTGTCCAGGATACAATCCAAAACTAGTTGATATACAAATAAACAGGAAAAATGATCCATGCTAAAAAAAAAAATACAATCATTGGGGAACCCCAAGATGACACAAATGTTGAAATTAACAAAGTTTTTAAAAGCAGATATCCTAACTGCATCTATGAGCATAAGAAAAATATGCTCATAATGAATAAGAGAATAGAAAATCATGGCAAAGAAAAAAGACATTATTTTTTTTTTAATTTTTTATTATGTTATGTTAGTCACCATACAGTACATCCTTAGTTTTTGATGTAGTGTTCCATGGTTCATTGTTTGCAAATAACACCATATGTGTTATTTTGCAATACATGCCCTCCTTAATACTCATCACCGGCCTATCCCAATCCCCCACCCCCTCCCCTCTGAAAAAAGACATTCTTAAGAAGAACTGAATAGGTAAAAAACAAAAACAAAAAACAAAAAAAAACCCTACAACCAAACAGAAATTCTAGAATTGGAAAGCATGCTACCTAAAATTTTAAAATTCACTGGGTGGACTTAAAAGCAGATTAGAGCTAACAAAAGAAAGAGTCAGTGAACTGGAAGATCAACAGAATTTAACCAACAGAAAGGGGAAAAGATTCAAAAAAATAAAATGAGGGGCGCCCGGGTGGCACAGCGGTTAAGCGTCTGCCTTCGGCTCAGGGCGTGATCCCGGCGTTATGGGATCGAGCCCCACGTCAGGCTCCTCGGCTATGAGCCTGCTTCTTCCTCTCCCACTCCCCCTGCTTGTGTTCCCTCTCTCGCTGGCTGTCTCTATCTCTGTCTAATAAATTTAAAAAAAAATAAAAAAAATAAAAAAAAAATAAAAAAAAAAACAAAAAAATAAAATGAACAGAATCTCAGAAACTGAAAGATAGAACCTCCATGTAAATGGAGTTCCAAAAGGAAAGGAGAGAATGGAGCAGAAATAAAAAACTGAAGAACATACTTGGTAAAGATTTCCCAAATTTGGGGAAAGACAATGTACAGAATTCTCTGTAAGCCACTAAAACAGACCACCTTTTCAATAATGTCATTATTAAAATAAGAAAAAATAAGGTCAATCAAGTATAAGAGGTTTTCTCAGTTTGCTTTTTTTAGGTAACTATGTTTCTTAGGATCCCTGATTCTTCTCAAATATTCACAATTTTATGTACTGATTAGAAAAGTTTCATGAGAGAAAAAATACCAAAGAAAATCACACCTAGGCACATCATGGTAAAATGACTGAGGATAAAAGATAAAGAGAAAAACCTTTGAAGGAGTCAAAAGAAACACTCCTAAATGGTGGGATTTGGAGAGCTTCCAGGTGGGTGCACATGTGGAGGTGCTGAACGGCGGTACGAGAGGAGCGGGCAACGGCAGCTGCACACCACCGCGCACCTCGCCCTATTCATCTCTTCCGGTCGGCTGCTCTTGTGTGCATCCTTCCTAATAAACTGGTAGCAGTAAACTGTTTCCCTGGGCAATGTGAGCCTGAAAAGGGGAATGGGTGGGCATGGGAATATTCAGACCTCAAAGCCAAGTCAGACCGAGATGAGTAGGTAACCTGGGGACCCAGTAACTGCAAATGGCTTCTGATGTGGGGGCATCTCACGGGACTAAGCCCTTAACCTATGGGCGTCCAGCACTAACTCCAGGTAGTTAGTCTCCAGAGATTAAGAGTAAAGTGGACAGAAACGGGTATGCCATGCAAACATAATGCGATTGAAGGCCGGAAGGACTGTATTAATGAAAGAGAAAGTAGACTGCAGTACAAACAATGCTACAAAGGAGAGAGAAAGAGGGTATTTTTCAGAAAGACAGAACAATCACAAATGTGTGTGCATGTAATAACAACTCCAAAATACTCAAAACACTGACAAAATTAAAGGGAAAAATAGATAATTCTATACTTCCCTCTCAATAATTGATGTAAGCAGATAAAATGGGGGTCCAGGAAAGATATTACACACACACCTAATATCAGAAGTCAGGGAGGAAAGTCTGCCCTTCACTGAATGGTGCCTGTGAAGACCACATGCTGAAAATCACAGACCAGCAAGTGAGTCCACCTACGACGGGCCCACACAGCTCTGCACACAGCTCTACCCTTACTTCTGCTTTGCTCCAAGTCCTCACCAATGCCTTCGAGAATGACATGTGATCAGACATGCAGTTAGTAATAACTTCGTATGAAACTGCGTTTTGATGGAGAATGAAAATCCAGAAAGACCTTCACAGGAAAGAACAGAGGGTGAGAGCATCAGGCCACAAGCATGAAGTGGAGGGAATACAAGGACACTGGTGAAAAAGACGCACAGCTCTGGCCACGTCGATTCTATTGCTCCAACACAGGGATGAGCCACACCCTGCACTGCGTATGCAGGGAAACCTGCTGGGAATCCAGGTGAGGCTTACGGGCCAGACTCTGCCAGGTGGGCAGTGCAGCAGGGCTCTCCTCACTCAAATGGCACTACAGCCACACCACCAACAGTCAGCAGAGAGCCCAGGGCTCAACACCATTGGGGACACCAGGGCACACAGGGCCTGCAGCTGGCCGTGCCAACCAGCCTGCCACCCACCTGAGGACACCCAGCCAGTCCCCTAACGCTGGAGACAGGGGGAAGGAGCAACAAGGACCCAAACCCTGGCTCGGCTCAGGATGGAGCCCTGTCCGGACTGCACGAAGCAGACACGGCTGCAAGTAGCAGGGGGAGGAGTGCCAGGACCCGCGTGGGTCTCCATAGGAGTCTGCCACCATGGAAGCGGGCCAGAGCCACACTTACCCTCTCCAAGTCCTCTCTCAGGTGGATTTCGTGCTGCAACTTCTCGTGTAAATTTCTGTTCTCTAGTTTTAAGACATCGATTTCTTCCTTGAGCTCCGTCTGAAGAAGTGAGAGTTTAAGCTTGTGCTCAGTTTCCAAACCCAAGACTCTGGCCGCCACCTCTGTCTCCACCTCCAAGGCCGTGTCCTGCACACACGGGAGCGGCCCCCGAGCAAGCTCTGTGAGGGGACAAGGAGGCAGGAAGGACAATCAGGCACGAACCTCGAGGAACCCCACACAGCACAGACAAGGACACTCACCCTCCAATGCCCCACACAACACAGACCCTGGCACTCTGGCAACCCTTGGGTGAGCCCAGTCAGAAACGCCCGGGGCCCAGATGACGAGCTGCCCTGCCTAAGCTACCCATACCCACTCACCACCCACTCCGTCCCTTTAGCTGGGGTATCAGGTGACTGTTTTCAACTGTGGGGAACGTGTGGTTCTGGCCCAGGGGGATCCCTCCTAGGCTGTTCAGGTCTAGACTTGTCACCTTCCTGGGCTCAAGAATGAGCTGAGCGGTGGACAGCAGCACTCCACGTGTGCCCGTCAGCGCCCACCGAGCACAGCGCGTGTGCGGTGGCTGAGAACCAGAAGGAGAGTGAGAGGCAGACGCCAAGCACAACATGACCTGGGCTCTCAGCAGCCCTGCTCTCCCTCCTAGCCCGCCTCATCAGCTCCAAGGGAGCCCGTGCCCAAAACAGGTAGTCGTGCCAGAGCACCCAGCATCGATCCAGACCCCCTCGCCGTGGGACCCTCTGTCTCGCCGCCTCCATGCTACAAGGGGTGCCTCCTGGAATCTGTGTCCATGGCGGGCCTTACACCTGCTCTCCTCAGCAGCGGGGCCACAGCCTGTCCCATCTGCTGCATCTGCTGCTAGGACCTCAGCTTCTCCTCCCACGCCCGTCTCCTGTGGCCCCTGGTGCTGCACCTGGTCAGGCCCAAGCCCAGCCCCTTAACTCTGAGGACACCACCAGGGAGGATTTACAGAGTTAGGGGCTGGGATGTCCAAATAACCCCCGTGGGAGTCCCCAACCTTCCCACATATTGTGCCCTGTGGGCTGAACGGCTGCCAACACAGGCAGCAGGGAAGTGCACACACCTTCGCTGGGCGCTTCTGAGAGCCCCACACGTTGCTCCCCTTCCAACACCTGGGTCCCTACGTAGCCCACCGCCTGCTGAGCTTCCAGGGAGGACTTCAGCGCTGCTAGTTGGCACCGGTGGTTTTCTTCTAACTGCGTGTGCAAATGCAAGAAAAATCACACAGAGGAAACGTTATAAGGGGCCTCATTACCATGTTACGTAATCACAGCCTCCCATGTAACACCTGCTGGGCCGTGCATGTTCACGCCATCTCCCTGTCCCCAGCATCTCACCCCCAGGGGGCCAAGTAGCTCAGGGAGATGGCAGACCACAGCCCTGAGGAGACAGGCACGCACCCCTGGCTGGAGAGCCCTCCTCACACCCGCGCTCTGCTCACCGAGGCCAACACTGAGCCCCAGCTGCCAAGTAGGCCATTCCTAACCAGAACGTTCCTGGACATGAACTGCAGGCAGACCCTGACCACCAGACCCCCTTCCCAGGGCCAGGGCCTCTGCCAAATGTACCCTGCTCCACTGTGGGGCCCCCCAGCCTACTTACTCCCAAGCCCCCTCACTCCCTACACTGTGTCTCCCCACGGCACTTTCCCTTCCGGAATCAGACACATGCCTGGCCTGCCTGGGATATGGACCTGCCCCCAAGAGGAAGGGGCCCCCAAGGGAAGGGTCTCTGGTCACGGCTGTGAGCACACCTGACAAGAAGCCCAGGCCAAGTATCCTGAGGGAAGGGAGGGAGGAAACAAGGAAAGGGCTCAGTGCATGTGCTAAACTCTCCTGTTCCCCTTAAAATGCAGCCAGTAAACCCATTTTCCTCAAAAACCACAGAGCAGTTGCATCAACCTCAACTTCAAGCTCACAATAAGCTCAAATGATCTTCCAAAGCAAGACTTAAGTTCCTACGTTGCTACAAAAACAAACCACTTGAGTGACTGGAAGAATTGAGTTCAGAAACAGACTTGTGCCCCGGGACAAGTAAGCACACAGAAGGCTGTGCTCTAACGAGTCGAGCCTGAAAGACTGACTGACCATTTAGAAAAAGGTAACAAACTCAGAGTCTACGTACATCTGCTGGACAGCAGCTCAGTTCCAGGTGGATGAGAACTAAAAATTAAAGACTTTAAAAGAACCAGAAGAGGGGCACCGGGGCGGCTCAGTCATGAAGCGTCTACCTTCGGCTCAGGTCATGATCCCGGGGTGCTGGGACCGAGTCCCGCCTCGGGCTCCCTGCTCAGCGGGGAGCCTGCTTCACCCTCTCCCTCTGCCCCTCCCCCAGTTTGTGCGCTTCTCTCACTATCTCTCTCTCTCTCACTCTCTCTCAAATAAATAAAATCTTCAAAAATAAATAAATAAATAAAATAAAAGAATAAAGTAAAAGAACCAGAAGATGATGCAGGGAAACGCTGGGTGCTCTGAGAAAGGGGCCAAAGAGCCAAGGGCCAGGGAAGAACCCACAACTGCAGACCCAGGCCCACGGGCACCACTGCGAGTGAGTACAACCAAGTCCAAAGGCGAGCAGAGTGGGCCCTCAAAACCACAGGGGGAGGGGAGCAAGTGTCACGAGAGCAAAGGTATGGAGGGAGAACTTCAGGGGGCGAGAACGGTCAATTTCAAGTAAAAAGAGGTTTGACCTCATTAAAAACCAAAAAAACACAAACTGAAAAGAGACACTGGCAGTCCATCAACGAGGGACAAACTGCCGACGTCCAGCGGTAACAGGGTGGTGAGGGGGGAGGTGAGTAGGCGTGGGGCTCCCACACCCCGCTGGCTGGCGGGTGTTTGGCCAGATGCCCTGAGGAGGGCACGGTGGCCTGTCAACATTTCAACACATACACGTGCGCAACAAACACACCGGACTTCTGGTTAAACACACACACATTCCATCATTCTTCTTTTGCTGCCTTCCTGAAGTGTGGCTACGATGACCAGGAAAATTTAACTTAGAATCCCACGAGGAAAGGAAACAGGAAGAGGTCATCAAAGAACCAAAGATGACCAACCCTGGAAGACAAAAATCAGGGCTCACGGCAAGGTCCGGGGCCCAGAAGGCAGAGAGGCTGTGCACACCCAGGGGCCACAGCCCAAGGCCATGTAAGGCAAGACCCCAGGAGGAGCTCTGCCACGGGTCTCCCCAAAACCAGGGGTGCCTCATGACACGCATGAAGACATAGCCATGGGTCACAAACCAACACAGGGGACCCCGACATCCACAGAGCACAGACACCCACACGGATGGACGGCTGGAAAGCAGGGACACACAGGAAGCACGAGAAACCCTTTAATACCGATGGTCTCCAGAGAGGCGCATGAGAACGCTGCACCCTAGGCAGAGACAGGAGAGCACAGCAAGAAAGCAGAACCCCTAGAAATTAAAAATGATCACAGAAATAAAACATTTAACTGAAGAACTGAGAACAAGGCTCACGAGAGCTGCGAGGAGATAGCGCTCAGGACGCTGAAGACGAGTGCTGACGAGACCGGCCTCCTGGAAGCGAAGGGAGAGTCACAGACGCAAGGCCTCCCCCACTCCCAGTGTGACAAGTGGACACACACGCATGTGAACTGCTCCCTGAAAACTTGAGGGCACTCGCGGGGACCCCAGGGCTGTTGCAGCACGGGCAGCTCACAAACAAAGGGAGAATCCGTGGGACGGACTGGCTGGCAGCTCTCCAGGGCAGCTCTCCACGGCGTGGGGGCAAGAGGACAGAGAACACGTGCCAGATGGGTTATACCCGCCAAACACACGAGAACGACCCATGAGCCCTTGCATCTCCACTGAGGGGACAGGTGCAGCAAAGAGAGGGGCCACATGCAGACACACACTGGCTCCCCAGGCAGCAGGGACCATCCAACTAGAATGCAGGGCGACCCCAGGACAACAGCGGGCAAGGGGCCCAGAGGGCAGGATGGGGCCATGGACAAGGACCCAGAGGCACTGCTGTGCTGGGCATGAGGGCCGTGCTGCGGCAGCCATGCCACGCCCAGTAGGACACACAAGAAAGGAAGTGGAAGGGAGGGAACCATCCCACACCACACTCCTGCCCCCAGGAAATAATCACACACAGACAGACATTTTCTAGAAAAGGACATTAACAATGGGAAACAGGAAGCAGCCTGTTCAACAGGATAAACTGTGTCCCCAAAATTCATATGTCGAAGTCCGAACCTCCAGCACTTCAGAATGGGACTATGTGGAAACGGAGATGCTCGGGGCGCGTGTGCACAGAGGAACCACGTGAACAGGTGGCATAAGAGCTGCCGTCTGCAAGCCAAGGTGACAGGCCACAGGAGAAACCAGCCCCGACCTCCACCTTCCAGCCTCTTTCTGCTGCTTAACCATCCGGTCTGTCGTCTATTCACGATGGCCACCTGAGGCGACTGAGAACAGATGCTGACAGCAGAGCTGCGCTCGCTGGGGCAGAGCACGTCTGCACGGGGCCACCATCCGTCACGGCAAGCCACCTGCCCAGGGTGATGGCCATGAGACCCGGGTACCGACACCTCAAGGCATAACCATCAAATAAAAGGGAACCTCCGGTGACAGGAAGGCTACCCTAGGCACATCTCAGGTGCCTGCAGCCGTGTGTCCACGGACCAACGAAGGATAAAGAAGATGCGGTGTGTACACCACGGATTATTACACGGCCATAAAGAAGAAGGAGATCTTGCCATTTGTGACAACATGGATGGGCCTCGAGGGCATGATGCTGAGCAAGTCAGTCAGTCAGAGGAAAACACGTCCCACATGATCTCACTTACACGTGAAACCTGGAAACTGAGCGGACAGATTCGGGGAACAGACCGGTGGTTGCCAGAGTGGGGGTGGGGGCGGACGGAATGGGAGAAGGTGTCCGAGGGTACGAACCTCCAGCTACAAAACAGAGTCTGGGGTTGTAGTGCACAGCACGGCGACTAGACATAAAAATGCTGTATTGTACGTGTGGATGCTGCTGAGACCGGAGATCTGAAAAGTTCTCGTCCCAGAAGGAAGAAACTCTGTAGCCCTGGGTGTGGACAGAGGTCACGCGGACCGCTGCGGCACACCAACATCAGCACCTTGTGCACCCGAAGCGGACACTATGTGTCCATTTCCCCTCAGTGAAGGAAAGAAGGGGCCGTCACCTCAGGCTGAAGGTGGAGTCCATCAAGGTGCTCTCTTCTTTCTTTTTCAGACCTCTCTTCTAAAATCACACTGGGTGCACTAAGAGAGAAAATGTGTTTTAAAACCTCCTCATGTGCCCTTCCTCCTCCCTGCTCCCTCCACGGCGATCCTACTGCCCCCGTCAAGGACAGGAGCCCTCGGCGGAGCGGCCGTGTCCGTGTGACTGCGTGGCGGGAGCCTTGTCGGGGCAGAGGGGACCCCGGGTGCTGCAGGTCACGCACTGCTCCTAGCCTAACGCTCTCTTGCTTCAAGGCCCAAACACGAGCTGTGTTTCTCCACTGGCATGAAATCACCAATAAAACTAGATTTCAATTCAGCTCAAGGGTCCCATATTTCGAAAACACACTGAAGATGAAAAGGACTTATGCACCTGATCTCCACAGATTCCCGAAGAAACTCCTGTAGCCGCTGCTGTAACAGAATCAGGTCTTCTTGGTAACTTTTCTCAGCCTCCTCTAATTTCTTCTCAAAGTAAATTCTCAACTGCTCCAGCTCAGACTCGTGCTTGGCTTTCTCTCGCTGCTGCTGCTGCTGGAAGTCCCGCTTTAGGTGCTCGAGCTCTGCCCCATGAGGCGTGCGGGCCGGGTCATGGAACGCTTTAATGGGAAGGAATTACGCAGTCACCTTCAGACGAAACACTGAGGAGACACCAGGAGACACTGCAGACCTCAACTCCAGAAAGGGCCCGGGTCCCAGCACCCACGAAGGTGAAGCGGGACCCCTCCGTGGCTTACGCTGGGTGGCCTCACACAGGGTGGTGGCACCTCACACAGGGAGGTGGCCTGGGCAGCCTCAGCGGATCCCATGGGCCCCCTGGAAGCAGAGTGCTTTCTCAGGCTGGTGCTGAAGGCGTCAGAGAGACCAGAAGTATGAGAGGCACTCCACGTGTGGCTTGGGCTGCAGGGCAGGGATGTGGGTGGCCCCAAGGCCCTGAGAGCCCCAGCCAAGGGCCAGCAAGGAAACAAGACCTCAGCCCTACAACCGCAGGGACTCACTCTGCCACAGCGTCAGTGAGCCAAGTTGAGGCCCAGCCAACAGCTTGATTCCGGCTGCGAGTGATCCCAGACAGGAAACCCAGGCACGCCATCCCATTCCCACCTACGTAACATCTGCCAGCTAATAAATGTGCGTGCCTTCAAGCCACGGAATCTGTGATATTTCATGAAGAGCAACAGAACAGGAACACACACTGACCTCGAGAAAACACACACCATTGCTATTTTCAGCAAGAGAATACTACAGCTGCTAAACAATAATCAAAAATTAGCTTTCAAATAATGTGGATGTAAACCGGCCACTACCCAGAAGTTTCAAGACAAACATCCCTAAAGGACCCCTGGAAGCCAGGGCGCGGCTCCCCACAGGCCTCGTGACAGCTGACTGCAGGAGCTCATGCCGCCGGGCCCTCTGCAGGAGCGTGAGCCACAGCCGTCAGCCAACAGGCACAAGGGAAAGACGAGGTGTGAGCAGACGGGCGAGGCCTCGCCCACCACACGGGTCCCTGGCCCTTCCTCATAACCCTGCTCTCTGCCCCCAGTGTGCCCAGCAAGGGGGACCCCTAGACTGAAAAGGCTCCAACTAGATAGCGTCGGCAGAAACACACGTCAGCCTGTCTCACTCGCTCACGTCTCCTGACCACGAGCGGGGACTATTCTTACAGAAGGTCTTGTAGGAGGGGCCAGGTGACTGCTGGGCCGTGCCAACTTGGGTGTCACCCTCGGGTCACAGGAGCCTGACAGCACCTGCCCCAGGTGAGCTCACAGGGGTCACAGGGCGTCACACAGTAAGGCGCACCTGCACCCCCCAAACGACGGCTGACACGGCTTCTCGGTGAACACCAGCCCTGGTGCAAGCTTCATCCCTCTCACACTCGCAAACTGCCTCACAGGAACGTGAGAAAAAACACGATTCTGTAGCCATTACTTAGCTAACTTGCTCAAAGACGAAACCAAGGCCCTCAAGTTTCCACCTTAAGACCACACACCAGTCTTCAGAGAAGTTTACAAAATCGCTCTTTCTGTGCCTGCTATAATTGTTAAGTCCTGGTTTGGGGTTTGAACAATTAACACAGCTTTAGCTTTTGAGGATCTGAACTTTCAGCATGAAACTCCTCACCACTCGGGTCCTGTCTGTCGGGTCTCGGAGACTCGAGCTGGGACCACAGGCGCCGGATCTCTTCTTGTGACTGAGCCTTCAGCTCTGCGTAGGATGCTCGGAGGCCCTCTAACTGGAAAAGAAAGGCGATAATGTGAGACGCCGCCCGAGACCAAGCCCGGAAGCTCTGTGCCCAGCTCTGGGGGCACCCAAGGTGAACCCCAAACCCAGAGCCCAGAGAAAACGAGCCACAGCAGCAGTAGAGACCACAGCCCGTTTCTAACACGCCTTTACCTGCTTGTAGTCTTGTGGTTCCCTCGCTGAGTAAGGACAGAACCTTCTCCATTGTCCTAAACACACATCCTTCTAACTTGCCAGGGGAGGGAGGGCTGGGCTCCTTTCCAGGCTGCCAGTCAGTACCAGCCTTCTGGAGGTCCCCCTGTTGTCCACCCCAGGGGTCCTCCCTCCCCCTCCTGTGGCACGGTGGGATTTTCTCTGCTTTTTTCGGTTAATCTCCCTGGAAAGGGTCTCTTCAGGGGTGAACAGAGCCAGCCCATCCTGCACCCCCAGAGCTGAGAGCAGCAACCACCGTCTCACTAAGTGGGCAGGTACGAGGGCAGGGCTGAAGGCTGAAGGACAAGCCCTGCCAGAGGGGACATGGGAGCTCTGGCCTGCAGTGGCCCTGGGGTCAGCCTGCTGCCTTGTAGATGGCCCCGCCAGCCTCACGCAGGGACAGGACAGAAGGGGCCCTTCGGTGTTTCTTTCTCATCGGCAAGGGAGAATCGGCACGGAGGTGATGGGGAAAGGCAGCCGGAGCAGCTGCGAAAGCCACAGCAGCACCAGCTCCTCCTGGGCTCTGCTCTGAAATCCGGGCACAGGCCGAGATGGACTCCGCCTCTCTGACTCTCGGCCAGATGCCTGGGGCACTGACGGTCCTCGGGACAGAAGCCCTTGGGTGTCTGAGTAAGATCTGACCATGTCTCCCACCATGGGCACGTGCTGTCTTGCTGGAAAAGAGTTCTGAATACACAAGCAGCAGCAGTGTTTCTGGCTAAGTCTTCTCAGGACTTCTCTGTTTACTTAGGGTTACGGTTAGAGAACATGGCGTCTGGGTCCCAGGGGCGCTGGTAAAGAATACAAATTCCGTATGCGTGTGACCCGGCATAACCGGTACACCAACTCCACAAACTCGATCCTTACTTCTCTATCTACTAAATTCCGACGGTCTCTTTAAATTTACTACTGAAGTTTTAGGAAACAACGGAACATGGAACAATCCCATCCAAAATCTTCTAAAGCCTCCCCTCCCTGCCAAGCAGGTGAAGTACGGAAGCCGCCGCCCACCTCCAGCTGGTGTTCTGCCTCCTGGTCTCGGAGTCTCAGCTCCAAGTCCCGCTCGTACTGACAGCGCTGGGACAGCAGGTCTTCGCGTAACTGTCTCAGGGCTGCTTCCTGTTGTGTCTCCAGAGTCCTCAGGGCACCTGGACAGCGGCACACACCTCCCTGAGGCCGTGGCCTCCTCAACCACGCAGGAGCGCCACTCCTTCCAGACCCCGCGGTCCCAGCACCCTGCGCTCCTGGGGAGCCACCCCGACAGGCACCACCTCCTCACCGCGGTGGCGCCGTGTGACAGCCGACAGGAATAAAAGGTAAATAATCGCAGCATTACCTTCCTGATAACAATTTACTAATGACACATGGACAAGTATCTCTGAAACAAAGGTTTCAGGAGAGGTTCGGGAGCTTGAGAACTCTGTGGCTGAGGGGAGACCCCATGGCTGAACCCGAGCGCCCAGCTGGCCCTGCACCTGTCTCCACCACTGTGGGCAACACGCACCCACAGCCCCTCTGGCAACAAAACACAGGACGCTCATGCCCAGTGTGAGCCTGACACAGCACGCGACGTTTGTTCTAGCATTCCACACAATCAGTCCCCTCCTCAAACCTGCTCATTTTAATTTGAAACTCACATTCAGCCTGATTTTTGGCTTGAAAAATCTTCTCCGATTCAGCTTTCTGTTCTGCCAATTCTTTCTTAAACTGGTCTTGTAAATTCTCCAATTCCAACCGATGCTTTGCAAACAATTCTCTGCGTAGGTTTTCTAAGCATAAACCTCTCTCCGATTCCCAGTCTTGCTTCAGGTTCTAATTCAAGAAAGGAAAGAAAAGACTATGGGCCACAGTGGACTATCTGTGGTAAAAAATTCAAATTGCATTTGAAAACCAGGCGTGGGCAGTCACTGCAGCCAGACCAGACTGTCACTCCAAGAAGCTGAATGGTCCCCCACCACCAGGGACAGGAGCAGAGGGAGCAAGGACCACCTGCCTGGAAACAAAGCGTGGATGGAGGTCCTCCACGGTGACATCACCTGACCTCTGCCAAGGGCTGGCTTTGTCCCAAATGCCCTAAAGAATGAGTCCCCACTGTCCAGCTTAGAGGGGTGGAGAGCTAGGGCACAAGCCTCCAACCTGGGACTGACAGCCATCTTCCACCAACTGCCTGGTCAGAGCAGCCAGGGCCTAAACGCCCACATGCCTGATGTCAGATACGTGTCCCCTAATGTCACCAACGTCCCCTGACCTCACCAGCCACTTCCTCTGCTGTCACCAACACCAACGGCCCTTCCACAAACGTAGCCTTGAGAAAGGGACACACAGCCAGGATGAAAAGTTTCAGTGAGAGACTTCTTCAGAGAGCCCCTAATTCTGCCCCCACCCCAAAACAGAACTCTTTCCCCAGGAGGGGTGTGGGGTGAAATCAGCAGGATCACTACAGGACATATGGTCAGCACAGCACATGGGGCCAGCTGCGGCGTCGATGGCACAGCCACTCTGACCCCACCCCTCCCCCCGTGCTCCCCCGAGGTGCCTGGGATCTGTACCCCACACGTTTTACTCAGTCGCCACAGGGCACCCCCCTGCCCAGGGACGTCTGTCAGTCCCGGAGCACAGTGAGGGTTGGGCCATGTGGGCCACCTGGCAATCAGACTTGAGGGTGCAAGAGCTTCACATCATAGAATAAGTACACGTGAAACCCCAAACAAGATGTGCTGATAAATTCAAACTATACAAAGAAAAGAATGCTTTTCCTCTAAAGCAAAGGCATGTACTTTCTACCAGTCTGCTCAATTAAAGCTCTGATTGGATTCTGTCTGAATCAGGTGAGGGGTTTCCTGTGGGGACTCCGGGCAAGCTGGAGCGATGGAGGGGGAAGGGGAAACACTGCATACCCAGAATGACATTTTTTTTATTTTAATTTTTTTTTATTATATTATGTTAGTCACCATACAGTACATCCCCGGTTTCCGATGTAAGGCTCGATGATTCATTAGTTGTGTATAACACCCAGTGCACCATGCAATACGTGCCCTCCTTACTACCCATCACCAGCCTATCCCATTCCCCCACCCCCCTCCCCTCTGAGGCCCCCAGTTTGTTTCTCAGAGTCCACAGTCTCTCATGCTTCATTCCCCCTTCTGATTACCCCCCCTTTCTTTATCCCTTTCTTCCCCTACCCCAGAATGACATTTCTAACGACGTCTACCTCTATCATCCGCGCGTTTTTCTCCATCTCTGACTGTAACTTCTCCTTCAGCTCAGCTGCAAGGAAAACATTAAAGCAGATCAGACCACAGAGTCTCCGAGTTTCCCACAGTCTTACCACTGGGCAGTGAGAGGGCTGCCGGCACGCACAGGAACACTCACCAACGCTAAAAGGACAACAGGGCATGTCTGTGAGCGAACAAGAGTCCCATGTGTGACAGAACGAACAAATTATATTCCTGCCCAAACCAAGGACGGAGCCTTCCAGCCAGCCTGACAGCCCCACACAAGCTGGCTCCAGTGCTGCAGGGTCCCCCTTCTGGTCTGTCTGCCCCACACCAGGCCCTCACGCACCCTGGGCCTGTAGTCCAGGCTCCTGCCGTGCCGGAATCCAGGCAAGGTATGGAAGACAGGCAAAGACGTTCTAGTCCCCAAGCCCCGAGGGAGTAACCGTAAGAAGAGGCACCAAGTGCTGGGGGTGCAGAGGAGGGACAAGGCTGGCCTGATAAGCACTGAGAGGTGTGCACACACCGGGGGACGTGGGCACCAGGAAGAGACACAGGGACCTCAGGAAAGGGCCAAGGGGAAGCTGGGGCCAGCCAATGCCACAGGTATAAGATGAGGGTGACCTGAGCAAGTTCAGAGCTCAAGCAAAGGCCAGACACCACCTCTGAGGGGAGGTCACAGGGGCCCAGCCCAGGGCAGAGCCTCATAGAGCAGAGGGCAAGTGTGGGTCCCTCTGTGGTCCCGTTCCCAGGGGTGAGCACAGAGAGAAAACAGCACAGGAAGGGGCCTAAGGTAAAGCATGTTTTGTATTTTTTTAAATGAGCAAAAATGTAAAAAAAAAAAAAAAAAAAAAAGTAAAACTACTTATTTATGTTTCCTTGAATCTACATGAAAAAACACGGGACAGCGTTCCCAGAACCTGAGAAGACTGCCTCCCTCTGAGGGCTGGGGGTGGGACCCGGAGGAGGAAAACTTTGAACAAATCTGAGGCCACGCACCCTTTCATTTTTCAAATGAAAAACTCAACAAACAGGCAGAAGAGCAGAGAAATGGGGGTGACTGCTCATGGGCACAGGTTCCTTTCTGGGAGATCAATGTTCTAACCTTAGACTGTGGGGGCGTTTGCATGACTCTGAAACACACACTTTAAATGGGAGAATTGTATGGTATGTGAATTACAGCAACATCAGGCTGGTGTTTCCAAAACTGATGTTTACAAAAGCAGTAACTAACAAAAAAGTAGAAAAAAACCATTAAACATAAAATTACATCTTAGATGTAAATAAAGAGCTCAGTCTAGGCCAGAGAACCACCACAGGAAAAGGTGCCTAGGCCGTCCACCGGGAGCCACGTGGCCCCACTGTGGGATGTGGGCGTCTGTGTCCAGGAGCATTGGGGTCGGTCAACAAAGCTTAGCCACAGACACGGTCCCGTCAAAGAGGCGGACAAGGAAACTTCCAGCACATAAGCACATCACATGACACCACTTCAAAAACGAACACAAGCCCACTGGAGAAGCAGACAGATGGCGAGGGGACAGCAGAGCCCCCCAGAGCAGGATTCACACTGCCCCTACCCCGGAGAAGAACGACGCCCAGCACGCACGGCACCCGTGTGCGGCCAGGGAGATCTGGATGGGACACGCCGCTGATGGCGTCACCTGCTTGCCTTCCCAAAACCGGCAGCAGGGCCAGTGCCTCACAGACAAGGCCTGTACCCCAGTACCTGTCTCCCGGCCACGCGCCCGCACCTGTCTCCTGGCCGCACCCCCGCACCTGTCTCCTGCACCTGTCTCCTGCATCTGTCTGCCGGCCACGCCCCCGCACCTGTCTCCCGGCCGTGTGCCCGCACCTGTCTCCCGGCCACACCGCAGCACCGTCTCCTCCTGCTCCCGCGCGTGCTGCTCCCTGGCGAGCTCCAGCTCCTGCTGCTGCCTGCTCCGCAGCAGAGCCAGCTCCTGGGCATGCCGACCATTCAGCATGGCCCGCAGCTCCGTCAGCGCCGTCTCCTTCTCCTTCTGGAGGTTGGCCTGCGTCAGCTCCAACTGCGCGGTATGCATGTTGCTCAGACTCAGGCGCAGCGCCTCCAGCTCCAGGGAGGGCACCGGCTGCGGGGGAGAGAGGGGTTTCTGGGGCACTGGGGAAAGCAGCTGCACAGCTCACAGGAGCACCAGGACACTGCCCAGCGCGTCCGTGTCTGCCAGGATGCTACAGCAGCAGCCCCCCAACCACCGTCACAGGCTCTTTCCACCTGCTTCCCGCGAGCCTCGTGCTCAAGGGACGGCACCAGCTCGGCCCCCCACAGGACCTCAGACAGCCCCAGCAGAGCCTGGCAGCTCCCCAACCACTTAAAACTGCCCACCCAACCCTATCTTGAAGCCCTTCTAGCCCACATGTGCCCTCCCTCCACCTAAACCATGGCTCTGTAGACGGCTGGGGCCGTAGTTCCTTCACCAGGGCACAGACACACAAAGCCAGTGGGCACACAGACTCCCCAGCCCGTAGGACCATTCTGGCCGGAGACAGGTGAGCAGCCATTCCAGATGCTGCAAGACCTCCATCAGAAACATGGGATGATAACCAGAACACAGACAGGAGGAGGCTCTGCACAGTCACTGCCAACGAGGGCAAAACGTGAAGCCAAACAGGGCCTAGCAGGTGCTGAGTTAAGGACACCATCAGGAACCCCATGCTCCAGACCAGAGACGAATGAGCTCTGCACTTCACCGCTCTGGAAGGTGGGCAGAGGGGACAAAGGAGACACTTCTGTGCCTAGCTAAGATACGGGGAATCTGGTTCTCCTTCCGCCGCCTTGGGGGAAAGTGGAGAAAGGACAGGGTTCCAGGAAGCACACCTTATTTCCAATTAACACAAACAACAGAAAAACATGCCTGGAACTTAGCACTTAAGGGGCACCCAAAAAAGCATAAAGATAAAATGAATAAAGGGGGCGCGGCGCCTGGGTGTCTCAGTCGGTGATGAGTCTGCCTTCAGCTCAGGTCATGATCCAGGTCCTGGGATCGAGTCCCGCATCAGGCTCCCTGCTCAGCGGGGAGCCTGCTTCTCCCTCTCCCTCTGCCTGCTAATGCTCTCTCTCTCTCTGTCAAATAAATCTTTAAAAATAAATAAATAAAATGGATAAAGGAGAGCAATAAGCAGAAACCATGGGAAAAGAACACACGTCTCCAAAGAGGCCAGCAGGGACCTCCAGCAGGACAGGGAGGCCACAGTGAGGTGCAGGGATGCACGCCAGCCCTCCCGCTGCGAGGGCGTGTCCAGAGCACCGTGCGCCTCCTGTAGGTGGCAGCCACCAGGGGAGTCGGATGGGCCTCCAGGACGGCTGTCATGGCTTTTCTTCCTCGAGGCCCCTCATGGCCACGGCATCGCCTGTTCAATGAGTGGTAGCGGCAGCTGATAGGGAAACCACCAACTGTGCTGCGAGCGGCACCTGGCCAGACTTCGCTGCCCCCAGGTGTCCTCGCACGTCCCTCCACCTGCCCTTTCAAAGGCCCCACACACAGCAAGCCTGCGACACACACATCCGTCCACTCTGTGATAAACCTCTCCTACCTGTAACGCTCCCAGATCCCAAGACCGCTGGTGCAAATCACAGGACGAGTATGCAGGGGTCGGCCACAGCCCCACGCCCCTGGGCGTGGGCCCGAGCATCCCGGCTCACCTGGGTCTGCGGCGGCACCTGCTGCATCTCCATTGGCTGCTGGAGCTCCACGGCCTCCTGCTGCTGTGCGCCAACCTCACACTTCTGTCTTCTCATCAGTTCCGCAATTTCTTGCTTAGGTTCTTGTTCACATTCCTAAGGAAGGAAAACAAAGAACGCGACCCAGAGAACTCACGTGAGAACACAGTCCCTAAAAACAGCACACCAGAGAGAACCGAGCCCAGCAGTGTTCACGGCAGCACTACTCACAACGGCCAGGAGGTGGAAACGACCCAAGCGTCGTCCAAGGACAGGGACACATAAACAGAACATGGAGAAGCCAGTCAAGGGGGCACCACTCAGCCATAAAAAGGAGCCACGACACTGATAACCTCAAAACGTTAGACTCCATGAAAGCAGCCAGACACATGCTGTGCAGTTCTGTGAATATGCAATGTTCAGAACAGGCAAACCCGCAGGGGCAGAACGCCGGCCGGTCGGTGCCGGGGAGCTGGAAGGACAGAGGAATGGGGAATGACTGTGAGTGGCTATGGGGCTCCTTTTCGGGTAACGAAGATGTTTTGGAATTAGTTGTGACGGCTGCACGACAAAGTGATCGTATTAAAAGCCACTGATATATATACTTCAGAACGGTGAATTTTATATACGTGAATCACCTCTCAATAAAAATAACTATGAAACAACATTCAACCTGTTTAAGTGGGTTAGAGTAAAGTAGAAAACCCCAGAGAGAGGCTGCCGCAGGTGTTGATACCGGACCGTAGCGTGAGCTCCGCAGGCTATCTGCCGCTCCGTCAAAGGAGGGAAGGGATACTCGCGGGACAGAAAGTGTACATGAAATGCAAGGGGTGGGTGCCAATAAAAGCTGAAGATGTAAGATGCCATTTGAACCTAAATCTGAAACATCAACCTAGAGCTGGTAAGTCAGCAAAAGTTGGTGGTAAAATATCGATCCTCAATGTCACCAAGGTCACGGGGAAGCAACCAAACACCGTCAATGACACAGTCAGTTGGTGTAACTTTTTCTTATGAGCTATTTTGACAACATACGTCAAGAGCCATAGAAAATGTTTCTGTCTTAATATTCCCAACTCTGGGGGTGCCTGGGCGGCTCAGTGGGTTAAGCATCTGACTCAGTCTCAGCTCAAGGCTTGATCTCAAGGGTTGTGAGTTCAAGTCCCACGCAGGGCTCTGGGCGGGACTAAGAGCCTACTTAAAAAAAATTTCCCAATTCTGGGAACATTTTCAGCATCAACAATCCAAAGAGAAAAGAAAAGCTACAGGCCCTCTATGAGCATCCCCGTCTCCCTTATCCCTCCCCCCCCAACCAGACCCCACCCCGCCTGGAGCAGGCTGCTATACAAGCCTCCCAGCTTCCCCTACGTGACAGCCCAGACCTTTGTCTGCGGCTTATCTACAAGGCACCTTGGACTCAAACTGAACTGAATTTCCCTGCCCAAGCCAGGGCTCCTCCAGCATTATGCCCTCAGTTAACAGTACCCCAAACCCTCACAGTCCTCCTGTTCCTGCCTCCCCTCACAGCGACCCCATCGTAGCCCAAGGCCGGTCCTGGCATTCTCCCATTCCCATGAGCACAGCTGGCTGGCCCACATGGTCACTCGGCCTAATGTGAGGTCACTGGCTTAGAGGCCAAATGATGCATTCAGAAAACAAATCCAACCTTGTCACTCCCTGGAAAAACTCAGTGCATCTGCTGCCCTTGGGAAAAATCCCTGCAGGGGGGCAGTCCCTCCTGCTGTCCCACTTGGCACTTGCCTCATGCACCAGGGGGCCCCTGTGCCCTCACACCAGCTCTGCCTCCCTCCTTTGGCTCCTCTGGGACCTTCCCAGCCTCTGTGACCATTTCCAGCCCTGAGCCCCACCCCTGTAGAGGTTCCCACTGCTCCCTACACATGCCGGGGATGCCCAGGAAGCATCAGCACTGCTGGTGAAGATACACATACAAGGGCCCCTCCATCTATGAGGGCCCACAACGTGGAAGCCAGCTGTTCCAAGGGGAGCATTACAGCCCTTTAAATGTCATTATGGACCCTTCTCCGAATTAATGGACTTTTCCCAATGGTAAAAGGTAATATAGGAATGTCCAGTTTTAAATACAAAAGGCATAATCTTAAAACATTTTCACTACAAACGTCAGGATTATTGGATAAAATAAAACAAAAATGACTCTAAATGCTCTTAAGGGAGGGAACACCACATGCGCCAGACAGGAGGCACGTGGAACCTAAAACGATCTAGGGAGACAGGGACATGTGAGAGCAGCACATGCTCCCAAAATCAGCGGCTTTGCTGGGAGGGTGTTTAGAAATGACATGTGCAGACACAGCCAGGTGTCCTGAAGGCCTGTGCAGCAGGACAGGTGCATATGCTCACTGCCCGAGTGTGGGAAGGCCAGGTGCGGGGAGGTCAGGGAGCTCACCCATCTCCAAACGTGGAGGCAGAGGAGGCGATGTGGGGGCATCTCTCCTGCAAAATTAAAACCCAGGCCTGCTCATCATGTTTGTTTACAAATTTATAGATGCCACGGGATGCAGAAATCCCCAAGCAAAGAAAATGACCTAAAAATAAGTCCGAGCAGGGGCACCTGGGTGGCTCAGTCAGTGTAGCGTCTGCCCTCAGCTCAGGTCGTGACCTCAGGTCCTGGGATCGAGCCCCGTGTTGGGCTCCCTGCTCAGTGGGGACCCTGCCTGCTGCTTCCCCTGCTTGTGCTCTCCCTCTCTCCCTGACAAATAAATAAATAAAACCTTAAAAAAAAAAAAAAAGGCTCTGGAACCCTGCCAGAAGCCACGGTAGGGGATGTGGTTCAGGGTGATCTCCGAGCATAGCCGCACACACTTTCTGAGAAGCAGGAGGAACCCCAGATCCCAGCCGTGCATCTCCTCTGCTCCCCGGGACACCAATCAGATACACATCTGGCACCCATCTGGAGGGGCTCCCACAAGCCAGGACACAGATATATCAGGGAAACCACACAAACACTTCACGAAAAGTGAGCACACCACAGGCTACTTCAGGAACGCTAACAGGTATGTGGAAAACAAAATATTACAGAAGAAAAGCCCTTCAGCAGCACCCACAAGTGGTTCCCACACAGGTGTGCAGCCCAAAATAATCCCAAGCCATATAGTTAACTTACAGTGAAGAACTGACTGCACCTCTAAATACTGGGCAAAATTCAAACCAATTTGCTCATAAAACTTAAGAGCAGCTTCAAAGTATCTCTAGGAAACATTACATTGTACAAAATGGTATCACTGTCCTTAAGAAATCCAAACAGAATGTCCTGACATACAGACAGCAAAGACAAAATCAACAATTCAGCAGATGGGTTTAAGAGCGATTACACACAGAAGAATAGAGGCGGTAAAAGAAGAGAGAACCCAGATGAAATCTTCCAGGGTAACCAAAAGAAGGAAAGTACAGAAAACAAGATGGGAGAGGTGTATACAAGAAGAGCTCTGAAAACCTTCGTCGGAATTTCAGGCCCCTGGAGAAAGAAGGGCCAGACGCTATGCATGGAGATACTGCCTGGAGATTTTCTAGAAGCAGCAAAAGTGAAAGGTATCAGCCACAGACCAAAAGACCCCATGATCCCACGTCTCTGTAGTAAAATAATAGAAGCGCACATCCAGGCCTCATAAAGTAAAACGCAGAATACCAAACAGGAAGTCTGCAAAGCAGCGGTGGCAAAAGAACGGAGCACTGACTGCTGACACAGAAGCCAGGGCAGAGCAGGATAAACCCCCAGCTCGTGGCACACCAACCACCAATCTGAATGTCCACACCAGTAGGATCATCTCCCAGGAACAAAGGGAAAAAACCAAAAATACATTCAGGAAAACATCAACTGGGAGCGACATGAGAAGGGTCGTGCTACAGGAAATACTCAGGAGTGTTCTGCAGACAGAAGGAGCATGACCCCACCGGGGAAGCCAGAAAAGGAATAAAGGATGAAGAAAATGGAGCTACGATACTAGCCCTAAACAACAGGAACCAACCACTAGAAAGTAAATGATTCCTTCATCATAATTCTGAACAACGTGGAAGCAAGGAGGCTGTCCTTCACCAGGGTCCGGGCAATAAAGCAAGGAAAAGAAGGGAGTTCTGATGCAGAAACAGCTTGTATGAATCCTACATTTGTTTTGCTACAGGATTCAAAAGTCAGACCCAAAAGGCTACATATTCTAGGATTCTATCTGTACCACAGAAAAAGCAAACCTACTGAACAGAAAGAGGTGGGCAGTCACCAGGGGCTGGGGGAGGGAGGGGAGGTGGACAGCAAGGGGCGCAGAGGGAAACTTGCAGGGGTGGAGCTGTTCTGTGAGGAGTCCTGTGGTGCTGGACTGGAGTCGGGGACGGCAGGATGCGCTCAAGCTTACCTTCACACGTATATACGGACAGGTACGTACACAATTAACTACAGAGCCATGTGTGCACACGGACTAGCATGCCTACACATCCGCTGAGCGACCCAGAAGCACACCCAGCGCCCAGGTCTTGGTTTCTACTACCATCAAATAAAAGGAACCAGGGCCCCTTGAAGAAATGGGTGACCCTAGAACTGAGGCAGGGAGAGCACAAGATGAGCCTGAAGAAGGCCAGAGTGTGCTTATTAGACAAAGGAGGGGGCATGTCACCAGGACGCAGGGCCAGACTGAAAAAGCTCCCAATGGCCAGAGCTGGAATATTTTAAGCAACAAAAGAGATAAAATGTAGTTTGAGATTATAACACAAAGTATAACATAAATATACATGAGCCCATACCGATACAAATACGTGATTAAATTAATCAATGGGGGGAAGAGGCAAATCTTCCTTACAGAAGAATCACAAACAGAATGTGTGGATACTCCTCCCCGCAGGAGGCAGCACATAACTCCCCTCCCTTGAAGTGTGTGTTGGGCTCAGTGACCCACTTCCAAAGAGGACAGTCTGCAAAAGGGGAAACTCAGCTGACCCTGCCCGGTAGGAGGAGATTACAAGGGCATGTCGCCTCGGTGGTGAAATCCTTAGCTGAGTCTAATAATGAAAAAACATCAGAGGAACCCAAACTGAGGGAGAGTCCCCAAAGTAACTGACCAGTGCTACTCAAAAGGCTCGCCAGAAACAGAGACACTGTCCGAGGACCGAGGAGACAAGCAGGCAAGACCACAGAAGCAATGCGGCGTCCTGGGTGGGGTCCCAGACAGAAAAAGTTCTTAGGGGGAAATCTGGTGAAACCCAAGCAAGTCTGTATTTAGTTAATAGTAAGGTCGCAGAATTAATGCCTTGGCTTTGACAAATGTGCCACATGTCTAAGATGCTAACAGTAGGAAAGTGAGGTGAGGGGTATACGGGAACTGTCTGTACTAGCTCTGCAACTGTTCTGGAAATCTCTAACTACTCCTGAATTAAAAGTTTATTTAAACCAATGAGTAGCTGGATATATAGAAGGATGGATGAACTGTGGGGTTAAAAATTATTTTTAAAAAAAGGAATGCAGGGGCGCCTGGCTGGCTCAGTTGGTGGAGGTAGAATTCTTGATCTCGGGGTCATGAGTTCAAGCCCCACGTTGGGCGCAGGGTTTACTTAAACAAACAAAAAGAAATGTAACACCTATTAGAATGGCTGCTATACAAAAGAGAAAACAGGTGTTGGTGAGGACGTGCACTGCTAATGGAAATATAAAATGAGGCAGCCACTGTGAAAAACAGTATGGAGGTTCCTCAAAAATTAAAATTAGACTTAGAATTACCATCTGATTTAGCAATTCCACATCTTGACATACATCCAGAAGACCTGAAAGCAGAGTCTCAGAGAGGTATTTGCACACCTTATACTGCCCGGCAGTATTACTCACAACAGCAAAACCGTGGAAGAGACTCAAGCGTCCACTGTCAGATGAATGCATTACTAAGAAGTGGTCAAACCGTACGAAGGAGTATCACTCAGCCTTAGAAAGGAAGGGAACACTGTCACAAGCTGCAGCACGGACGAACCTTGAGCATATCATGCTAAGTGAAATAAGCCAGTCACACAAAAAAAACCAATGACGTGATTCCACTTATGTGAGGTATCTAGGATAGCCAAAATCAGAGACAGAAAGTAGAATGGTGGCTGCCAGGGGCTGGGGGAGGGAGAATGGGGACTTACTACTTGAAGTGAACAGAGTTTCAGCTTTACAAGACGAAAGAAGCTGTGGAGATGGATGGTAGTGACGGCTGCACAACATAACGGAAGCATTTCACACAACTGGGCTGTGCACTTAAAAAGGGCTAAGAAGCACCTGACTCTCAGTTTCGGCTCAGGTCATGATCTTGGGGTCTTGACACTGAGCCCCATGTCAGGCTCTGTGCTCAGTGGGGAGTCTGCCTGAGATTCTCTCCCTCTCCCTCTGTCCCTCCCCTGCTTGCACACGCTCTCTCTCTCTAAAATAAAGAAGTCTTCAAAAAAATGGCTAAGATGGTAAATTTTATGGTAAGTGTATTTTATAACAAAATAACAAAAACATACACTGAGTGAGTTATAAATGGAGTTTAAGTATTCTAAGATCCTTGTACTTTTGAAGACTGAAGGTACTGATTAAATTTAGACCTAGAGAAGTATAAATGTTGTATGTAATAAGCTTACCATTAAAAGAACAGAAACCGAGTATATTATTACGTGAAAATGGGTAAAGGGAGAATTAAAAAAAAAAAAAAAGAAAGAAATCCCCTGATAAAAAATAATCTAAAGCCCTGCCCCTATAAAAGGAGAAAAAAGGAAACAAAACAAACAGAAAGCCCAAATTAAATGAAACGTAAGCTCAAACACATCAGTGATTACATTAAATGTAAATGAATTATAATATCCACTAAAAAGACAAAGACTGGCAGAATAATTTTTAAAAATCAACCCCCCACTACTTAGCAGGACATATATCTAAAATACAAGGGTGCAAAGATGTTGGAAGGGAAAGGGTAAAAAACACCAGCACCATGTCTGATCCATTTACACAAAGTTCTAAAGCATAACTGCCACGAAATCAGGATGGAGTTGACTCAGGGTCAAGGGAAGACAGTAGCAGGTCCAGCACTGTCCTATGTCCAATCTGCAGGAGGACCATGTGGTATTTCCTGTGTACATGTTTGTTAGGCTGTATGTACATTTTATGTAGTTTCTACTTTTTCACGTACATGCTAATGTCACAGGGATTATTTTTTGTTTTTGTGTCACAGTTTAAAACAAGTATAAAAACATGTATTTAAGAGTGAGCTTTGTGGACCCCACCAGAGACCATTTTTCCAGGCCCTGCCTATGATCTAGATCTCTCCTGCAATAATACAGATTAAAAACCAAAATGCTCATTGCCTAAAGTAATGTGGACTGAGTCCAGCTAGAATCCAATGTTTAAAATACAGAATTGTAACATAACACTTTGAAACCAGTCAATTCAGCATCTAATAAATTTCCTTCCAAATGCTAAAACAAAACAAATTAATAAAAGTAAGTAATCCAACACATGTGGACTTCATGCCAGGCCCTGTGGCAGAAACTGGGACCCCACACACACAACTGATTATGGGAGAGATGAAGGCCAGGCCCAGGAAACCTACCACAACAATAGGGCAATGGGTCAATGAGAGAAGTGGGTCAATGAGAGAAGTCAGACGTGACCACTATCCTCAGTGTATGAAAGGCCACCTTCTCTCTTCAACATCCGGAAGGAAAGATCAAAGGTCACACAAAGAAGCGAGATTTGGGCTCCATCAGAAGGGTCCCCAGAAAGAGTTTCTGCTTTTGCAAAGGCAACACCAAGGAAGTGAGGCCTGCAGGGGAGGCTCTGCATCCAGCTATCCTTGCTCTAAGCTTCTACTCTTGAAGAGAGAAGGCCCTTCAGAGATTGAGTCCTCTCTCTGGTTTGGATTTCTACCACAACAGGGAGAAATTCTCTAATAAGGAACACACTTTAACAGAGAACCCTGAAGAATACCTTTGTGATAACCCCAGGCTGTTCCAGATGGTCGCCATCCAGCTTCTGCGGTGGCTGCTCCGAGTGCCCTGTCCTCTCTTCACTGGGGTCCTCCAGCTAAGAGGGGAAGGGCCAGAGAAGAGCATTTATAGCAACATCCAGAGCTGCAACCTCAGGCCTTCCCACCCTCACACCCAAATGCCAACACCAACTCCATTCCCACCTGTTCAGAATGCACTTGCCTCCATAAACAAGTCTCAATCTTTAATATTTTTTACACAACTTATTTCCCTAATGATGTTGTTGCCTTTAAATTTGTTAAGATTTTATTTATTTATTTGGGGGTGGGGAAGGGCAGAGGGGGAAGGACAGGGACAAGCAGACTCCATGCTAAACGCAGAGCCTGACTTGGGGCTCGGTCCCATGACCCTGAGATCATGACCTGAGCCGAAACCAAGAGCTGGATGCTTAACCAACTGAGCCACCCAGGTGCCCTGATGCTCTTCTATTTAATAAATTCTGCTTCTTTATTTCATTGTGCGTGTGATACTTAAATTACTAAATTTTAGTTTCTCAATAAATTCTAATCTTTCAGACACATGCATATTTCCTAAGCTCTTTTTATATAAGTTCAAATATTTCATCTTCAAGATTTCCATTTTTAGATAATTTTTTTCCTTAGTAATTTGTAGAAACCGTATTTTTAGTTTCTTTTTAGAAATCATCTCAGGGATGTCTGGGTGGCTCAGTCAGTTAAGCGTCTGCCTTCAGCTCAGGTCACGATCCTGGAATCCTGGGATCGAGTGCTGCATCGGGCCCCTCTTGCTCAGCAGGAAGCCTGCTTCTCCCTCTTCCTGCTGCTCCCCCTGCTTGTGCCTGCGCGTGCTCTCTCTCTCTCACTCTCTCTCTCTGACAAATAAAATCTGAAAAAAAAAAAGGGAGGGAAAGAAAAAGAAATCTTCTCAAACTTGACCTTAAAGTTTTCTAATGAATTATCCCTGATGGTTTTTCTGCCCATGAATTCACAATAATTCTGGGCTTTTAATCTGCTGTGTAAAATGAGTTGATAATGACTCTGCAAAAAAGTTAGGTGATGTCTAAAGAAAATCTACGTTTGAAATGTGAAATCAAAAGCAGCATTCCACACCTAAATCCCTTTCATGCCTTTGTGGTCATTAACCACAGCATCACCTAAACTCTGGGTATGTATCAGGGTCTGCTGGACCCAACTGTAACTGTTGTTTCTTTTTCAGGCAGTTATAACTCTTTGGGGGACTAATATTTCATAAATTTTCTTTCTTATGGGTCTTCTAAAGCACAATGAAAAAAATTTACTTCTTAAAAAAAAAAAAGAGTAGGGGCGCCTGGGTGGCACAGCGGTTAAGTGTCTGCCTTCGGCTCAGGGCGTGATCCCAGTGTTCTGGGTTCGAGCCCCACATCAGGCTCCTGTGCTAGGAGCCTGCTTCTTCCTCTCCCACTCCCCTTGCTTGTTTGTGTTCCCGCTCTCGCTGGCTGTCTTTATCTCTGTTAAATAAATAAAATCTTTAAAAAGAGTAAAATATATTTTATCTTACAATTACAACATGGATCCACTAACCCTGTATATCTCTAAGATCCCAGATGGATCTGAGCAATCTTGTTCTCCTCTATCATGATGCCACTTCATCATCCTAAGAATTACGTCATCACACTCATCAGTTTTTCCCAACTATGCTAACAACAGCCAAACTAATGAGAAAATAAGGGAGCTGCCTAAAGGATGAGGAGGCAGTGCACTGAAGTCACCACCCTTCTGTTTTCTTAATCACTGGAGACCATCCCTCAGCCTGTCTCCAGAACGACAATTCATTAAGAACTTTTCATTTTCCTCCCAAAATGGCAATGAGAAGAAAACCGACAGTGAAGACTTTCACAATCATCAAATGAATTAAAAGATGAATGCAAAGAGGGCAGCACTTGAGGCCAAGGATGATGGCAAAATTAACAGTAAAAATGAAGTCTCAGATTATGATACTCAACCAATTTTCTCAAAATCAGGAATCAGTAAGTGAACAAAACAATGTATCTGAAGCATGGCAGTCTCATCCAGTCGGTCACTCATATGAAGGACTCCAATTCACGATATTTTACGTCCAGAACCTGCACCACCCCACTTTGCTAAAGGCTTATCAATATTCTTTCATTTATCCTTAGGTGCCAACATTTACTTGATATAAAGAGGTGTCAAAATTGTTAATATCATTTTAACTTACCGCTTCATTGTTTTTTTTAAGATTTATTCATTTTTAGAGAGAGACAGAGACAGGGAGAGCACAGGTGCAAGGGGAGGGACAGAGGGGGAGGGAGAGAGACAAGCAGACTCCGTTGCTGTGCACAGAGCCCGACACGGGGCTCTATCTCACAACGCTGAGATCATGACCTGTCAAAATCAAGAGTTGGACGCTTAACCGACTGATCAACCCAGCATCCCCTTTACTGCTTTATTCTTACTCCTGTAAATTACTTGCGAAACAACTTAAACAAAAAGTAAAGAGGGTCCATCGGACCCAGATGATAATGGTGGTTATCCACACAAATTGGAGTTGGAAGAGCTCTGGAATATACTCTGTAACCCTTCTACAACCCTACATTTTAAATCTTCAATAGAAGTTTTTGTGAAGGTGATTTTCCTCTAAAATTCTTGACCTCTGAGCAATTTTTGGATGGTCCTTTTACAAGGAATGGCCTCTACTTATTTTGTCCTGACACACAACTGAAAGATCAAATACTGCTTTCTAACATTTCTCAGTTAACTGCCAGAATGGAGAGGACTACTGCAGTGATTAAAGTAAAATATCTTTTCATTGTGCACGCCACTTAAATTACAAAGGAAGATGGCTAGACCCTGAACATTTACTATAAGTCCTTTTGCAATTCTGTATTTGCTTATAATCTCCTGAAAAAACTCAAATCTTACAGTTGCTTACAAACATGCTTTATATATTCTTGGAATTCGATAATGTGCCTGTGTTTTCTGCACAGAAGAGCAATTTACTTTCTTTACCCTAAGACTTTAGAATCTTTATCTGAAAGGGTATATCAAAATTATAATATGTAAACTTTCACAAATTAATTTTCACTAAAGAATTTTCATATTATGCTGAATTTTCAAGCTATTTGCAATTTCCAATTTTTTTTTTAAAGATTTTATTTATTTATTTGACAGAGAGAGAGACAGCCAGCGAGAGAGGGAACACAAGCAGGGGGAGTGGGAGAGGAAGAAGCAGGCTCATAGCGGAGGAGCCTGATGTGGGGCTCGATCCCATAACGCCGGGATCACGCCCTGAGCCGAAGGCAGACACTTAACCACTGTGCCACCCAGGCGCCCCCGCAATTTCCAATTTTTTTTAGTCTTTTGGTCTTAAAACGAAAACACTCAACGTAAAAAAGAACTTATACACTGAGTTAACTGACAGACTTATTGACCCAGCTTAGCAGGTTTCATGGCACAACAAACCCACCCACACCTACACCACTGGAGGGGGCCGTGCCTCAGCAAAGGAGACCACAAGGGAAACAACCAAGGGCCAACTGGGCATTTTCCACTTCAGGCGTTGTTCTTCCTGGGGTAAGTTTTTCAGTTATTTTCCTATGTCTAAAGAGCATTTAAGTCACAAATGTCTCCCATAAAGTATACTTTTAAAACCAAATTAAGAAATTTATTACATGTTGGAAAACATTACTATCTCTTACACACATACATTCATCTCATCTTATTCTATTCGGTAAGCTCATTAAACTCCCATAAAAGTGAAACTTCTAAAAAGTTCCATATGGGCAAAGTAAAACAAAGATCATGTTCATGTTTGAACATAGTCATGTTCAAAGAACAACAGTGACATAAAGGGGGCACCGACCCAGACACAGCTGCCGTGCAGGGAGCCTCTGTGCCTGTGAACGGTTCTGCCGCACAGCGAGCTGTGCCAGGCTTGGAACAGTGACTGCTTTCCTGAAGTCTACTTTTCAGAAGATCATTATTCTAAACACACAATTATTCCTGTCTTAGTGCTCACAATTAGATGAGAGGCACAGTAAATCATCAAGAATGATCATTATCTTACAATGAATATGAAAAAACTTCACTTTTCTGATTGAACTCATGATATACAACTGTATGACGAGAGAAAGTCAAAATATCTGCTTCTTACAGCACCAATGCCATATGCATAATTATAACATAAAATGGCCTCATCAAGAAATCTAATTCAAAACTCAGCATATAGGAGGAAGATAACGATGACTCCATCCTATACATGCTACTGTTTTTAAAGACTATTTTTATTTTTATTTAAAGATTTTATTTATTTATTTGAGAAAGAGAGAGAGAAAGAACAAGCAGGGTAGAGGAGCAGAGGGAGAGGCACAAAAAGACTCCCCGCTAAGCAGGGAGCCTGACTTGGGGCTCGATCCCAGGACCCCAAGATCATGACCTGAGCCAAAGTCAGACACTTAAAAACTGGGCGACCCAGGAGCCCAAGATTTATTTTTAAGTAATCTCTATACCCAATGTGGGGCTCAAACTTACAACCCCAAGATCAAGAGTTGCATGCCCTACTGACTGAGCCAGCCAGGCACTCTTAACATGCTACTTTACCTATGCACATAAATATTTTAAAATAAGCGTGTAATTAGAAATAACTTGTCCTGAAAATAATAAAAATTTTTAAAATTGTGAACAAAGGTAAAGTCACACACAGAGAAAAACCAGTAAGCCTGACTGCATATATGTATTTTAAAGCCTGGGTATCAATGATCTGTGTATCTACCTCAAGAAGATAGAAAAACAACAAAATTAAAACCAAGTGTAATTTAAAATAAAAAACTACATACAGTAAGAGCAGAAAATAAAGAAATATAAATAAATATAGTACATAAAAGAATAAAGGCTATAATTTTTTTTAAAGATTTATTTATTTCAAAGTAAGCAAGCGCACACACACAGGGCTCGATCCCATGACCCATGAGACCATAATCTGAGCCAAAACCAAGAGTCACACTCTCAACTGACTAAGCCACCCAGGCACCCCTACAGTTAATTTTTTATAAGAATAATAAGGATTAACTTGCGGTGAGACTAATAAAGGCACAAACACTCACCTTTAAAAAATGAAAAGGGTCATCAATACTGATGCCATGGCCATTAAAAAGAGAATACTCTTATGAAAATATTAATGCCAAAAACTGGAAGTTCAGATGGAAAAACAAATTCTGAGAAAAAAACATTCGTAAATAGTCTGACAACTATCAAAAAAATGGAGTCCGTAATTAAAAGCTTTTCCACAAACAAAACCTCAGTCCCCACAGTCTTCACCATCCTACACAGGTTCATCCACAGAGCAAAGGAAACCTCTCAGCTCATCAGACAAGGGCAGCACTGGCAAGAAGAGAAAAGCACAGGTCACACTCTCATAAAAACATATACTTCTTCTGTAGCAACTCAGATGATTATATGACTTTTCTCTTTGAGTCTGTTAATGAATCACACTAATTTCTTTGAATGTTTGCTCAATCTTGCAGGACCCTAAAATACACTTCACTTGGGGCACCTGGGTGGCTCAGTTGATTAAGCCTCCAACTCTTGATTTTGGTTCAGGTCATGACATCAGGGTCAGGAGACTGAGCCCCATGTCAGGCTCCATGCTCCGCACTGAGTCTGCCTGTCCCTCTCCCTACGCTCCTCCCCACACTCGCTTGCTTGTTTTCTCAAATAAATAAATAAATAAAATCTTAAAAAAAAACAAAAACAAACCAACAACAAACACTCCACTCCACCAAACTGTTAATATAGAGGAAAAACAAAAAAAAAAAGAAGGAAAAAAATAAATAAAGACTGTCAATACCAATCACAGATGTTATGGGACAAAACGTACATGTCACTACTAAAAACATAAACTGCTGGGGCGCCTGGGTGGCACAGCGGTTAAGCGTCTGCCTTCGGCTCAGGGCATGATCCCGGCGTTATGGGATTGAGCCCCACATCAGGCTCCTCCGCTATGAGCCTGCTTCTTCCTCTCCCACTCCCCCTGCTTGTGTTCCCTCTCTCGCTGGCTGTCTCTATCTCTATTGAATAAATAAATAAAATCTTTAAAAAAAAAAAAACATAAACTGTTTTACACAGTTGAACACATACATGTATAATGATCCAATAACTAAGTAACTATAGCCTCAATAAAAACATGTGCACATGTACACCAAGAGACTTGTGTGAGAATGTACACAGCAAGAGCCAATTAACAGTGGAACAAACACACGGAAGTACACTCGCATAATGAAATACTACACAACAACAAAGATGAATAAACTATAGCTCTTAACATGGATGAACCTGGATAAGACACTGGATAAAAAGTTCCAGACTCAAGACATGCATACTAATTACTCCATTTATTAAAGTTCAAAAAATCAGGGGCACCTGGCTGGTTCAGTTGGGAGGGCATACAACTCTTCATCTCGGGGTCGCGAGTTCAAGCCCCACACTTGGAACAGAGATTACTTAAATAGACAAAACTCCCAAAAAATTTTTTTTTCAAAAATTAGGAAAACTATAGTTCTAAAAGTCAAGGTACTCAATACACAAAAAGTAACTTGAGATGAATCATAGATTTAAACACAGAAAGCAGAACCACAAACCTTCAAAAGACATAGAAAAATGTCTCCACAATCTTACGGCTAAGAGAAATTCTTTGGACAGGACACGAAAGGCACTAACCATAGGAAAAACTAATAAATTCAACTTCATCAAAGAAAGCAAGACTGAGGAAAAACGTTCACAGTACATATATCTAACATACGACAAATATGAAGAATATTAAGAATTCCTACAAATCAGGGCACCTGGATGGCACAGTTAAGTGTCCAACTCTTGGTTTTGGCTCAGATCATGATCTTAGGGTCATGAGATCGAGCTGTGCAACTGGCTCTTTACCCCACATGGAGTCTGCTTAAGACCCCTTCTTCCTTGCCCCACGCCCCATGCCCCTCCCCTGTCTTAGTGCTCACAATGAGATGAGAGGCCCCTCCCCACCTCAAATAAACAAATCTTAAAAAAAAAAAAAAAAAAACAAGAATCCCTACAAGTCAACAATGAAAAAAATTTTTTTTAACTCAAATGCTTAGCAAAACAAAGCCAAACCAGCAAAGTCCAGACACTCAGCAATGTAATACTGACAATGCTTGACATCCAATCAAAAATTATTAAACATGCCAAAAGGTGGGAAATGTGACCCATAACTAAAAGAAAAATCAGTCCAATGGAAATATATCCAAAAGTGACAGAGATGATAGAATTAGCAGACAAGGACATTAAAATAGCTATTATATTGATAACCAGTATTTAAAGGAATACATGAACACAATGAGGAGTAAAAAAATAAAAAATAAAACAAAATACCTGAAACAAAAAGAAATTTGCTGTATTGGATTAATAAAGTAGACACTGCCAAAGAAAAGATCGGTTATTTGAAAATATAGCAATAGAAGCTTATCTAAAAAGAAGCACAGAGAGACACAGACTGGAAAAAAAAATTTAATAAGTAAATAAAGCAAAGAATAAACGACCCATAGGATAACACTAAACAATTTGCAGTATATAGATTTGAAATTCACAGAGTGGGAGGGATGGGAGGAAAGAGAAAAAGTATTTGAAGAAATGGCCAAAAATCTTCCAAATTTAATGAAAACTAACCCAAAGTGCCATGAAGGTCAACAAATCCCAAGCAGTATAAACACAAAGGAAACCTCCCCAGGCTCATCATAATGAAACAATCTGAAACTAGAAATAAAAACAAAAGTTTTTAAAACTACCCAAAAAAGAAAAGAGAGGAAAGACTCTACAGCAGCAAGAGGAATGAAGACACGACAGCAGACAGCTTCAGAAACTATGCAGGCCCAAAGACCATGGAACCACATGGTACATTTGCTGCAAAAACAAAACCGTCAGCTTCAAATTCTACATCCAGCAAAAATTTCTTTTAAAGAGTCAAAATGAAGTCCTTTTCAGACAAACAAACAACAACAAAAATAAAAAAACAAGAAAATGCATCAGCAGACCTGCACTACCAAAAAAACTGTTGAAAGGAAGTTCTTCAGGCCGAAGGAAAAATGATACCTGATGAAAAATGGGGTCGACACCAACAAACAAAAGCCCTGGAATTGGCAAATATGTTGGTAAACATAAAAAACTACTTCCCATTTTTTTTTTAGATAATAAACCATTTATTTGGTTGTTTTTCAGTAGGACTCACGGCCAGCATGGAGTCCAACATGGGGCTTGAACTCACGACCCTAACTTCAAGACCTGAGCGAAGATCAAGAGTCAGATGGTTAAACTGCTGTGGTGTGATTGCCAGGACACTGTCAGGGAAACAAGCAAGATACAGAGAAGTATGTAGAGTGTCCTGCTACTGAAGAAATACATGGTGAGGAATAGATGCACATACTTGCTTCTATTTTTAGAAATGTAACAATAAGCAAAAAACTAATTTAAATAGTTAGCTAGAAAACAAGGAACGAAATAGTATGTAAGGGAGAGGCATATATTAGTCAAATTATCTGAATATACTTTGACTTTATAGATTTAATTTTGGAACCACGTTGATGTTTTACGTAATGGTAAAACTAAAACAAGCTAACAAAATCCCTAAAACGTGAGGAGAAAATAAAACAAATGAGTATAAATATATGAAGTTACTGGCTTAATCACATAGAGCAGAACTATTTCAAGTGACTTTAAAACGAAGTAATTTGACTGCACTCACTGTGGAAAATACCTAAAGGACAGAAAATGCAAAGAGGCAGAGAAATCACATGGTTATTAATAATGTTGGTATTTTAAAAACGTATAGAGAAAAGCAACTGGGTAATTATGTTCACGTTAGAAACATATGTTTCAAAATTTCAAACTTAAGTAGTAGAATCGTAAATTATTAACCTGAAAATCTCAGTATTAACTCATAAACTGTAAAACAAAACCCTAAGTATTCACTGACATGACCTTGAAACAATGAAACCCCTAATGTCCAGATCATGTTTCCGAACACTGTTTCCCACTAGGAGGAGCCAGGAGTCCTGGAGAAATGGCTGCTCCAGGCCCGGGGCAGAAATGCACAAGCTAACCCACAACATTTTGTTTCCAAAACCAAGGCCGCCATCATAGTTATGACAGTGGAGGGTCAAACTAAAGACGCTCTCCCTGGTCAAAGATGGGAAAATCTGAGCAGCACAGTGACAGTCGTCAGAGGTGCTCATGACAAATCATTGGTCACCTCTGGAGAGTGGAGCCAAGGAAATGAGTAACTTTTTTACACCGGTGACTGAAGGAAAAGAACGAGGCATTTTCCTTGCCTTCCCAGTACAAACTGGACCTCAGGGTAACCAAAAAACCGATGAAGGGGAGTTGTCCTTACAGAGTACGGCAGTCAATAAGGAAGGAATGGCAGCACTGGTGAAATAACAGTTCTAGGCAATAACCCACACTGGCCACTAAAACCTGAGACAGAAAGTTCACGAGGGCCTTTGAAGTGGACAAGCATGCAGACCGGGCCTAGAGCCGCTGATAACCGTAGCACCACGAGACACCACCAGGCCCTGCGCGCTTTCTGACAGAAGTGCGCAACAACTACTAAATATTCCTGCCATTAAAACGACCACCATGAACTCCCAACTCCAGGAAACAGACGGAGGGCTGCTGGAGGGGAGGGGGTCGGGGGATGGGGTAGCTGGGGGGCGGGCATTAAAGAGGCACGTGATGTGATGAGCACTGGGTGTTATCTGCAACTGATGAATCACTGAGCTCTGCCCCTGAAACTAATAATACACAATATGTTCACTAAACTCAATTTAAATAAAATTTTGAAAGGAAATTTAATTTTAAAAAACCAACTACCATAATCTGATCAAGCCTCCAGTCTAGACTGAAGTACCAGTTTAGAGAAACTACACACCAGAGGGACAGGGTGTCAGAGGAACCTTTCCAACAACCCACTGGGATGCAAACAACAAAATCCAAAATACGGTCAGTTCTTCAGGATCAACAACAGATTGCTTCAGCAGCTACATTACGAAAGAAAGTGGGGGGCGGAGTGTACAGATCAAGGGAATTAAACGCCCTGTGTAGAACTTCGGGCTTTTGGAACCCTTAAGAACAGATGTCTGAGAACCAGGAGGGATAACATCTGACGATTACATTTTTAGCTTATGACTACCGTTAGTTCATTAAGGTAACAACTCTGAGAAACAGCTTTTGTCGGATGCCTGACCACTGCCCACCATTTTAAGGGCCAGCAGACACAAAGAGGAGTGTCTCTCCCTCGTCCGTACCCCCTTGTCCGTAGCCGCCAAGACTGCAGAGGAATTCTGGACAACTCAGAGAAGCAGAACTGCTGGGCGGGGGAAGCCCCCAGCACAGAAAATTAGCACAGGATCCCTGCCGGCATTCACAAACAACGCATGGTAAGCAGAAAAAAAAAATTCAGGTAGGCTCCATATCCAGCGTGCAGCCCAACATGGGGCTTGAACTCACAACCCTGAAATCAAGACCTGAGCTGAGATGAAGAGTCAGACTCTTAACCGACTGAGCCACCCAGGCGTCCCTCTAAGCAAAATTTTGATTGAATGAGCACACACATCTTTCTAGAGAAAGAGCCCACACATTTCAACAGCCTCTGGGTTTAAAAACCTGCTTGAAGTAGAAAATTACTACTTGTAATAACAGTTTTAAGTAAAAAACCAAAATGCTTTGCCTTGGTCACTGTATGAAAGCAGATCCCTGGCCACACTTCCCTCCCTGTCCTCAAGGGCAAGGACGGAACCACTTCTGCACTACTCTTCCCCCAAACCCCTCAAATGGCTGAGATAACTCAGAATTAACTGAACTTTCCTACATAGTGAAAACTAGGTCACAGCCATCAGTGTCTCCACTAAAAATGGCGTGAAGCTACAGGCAGAGGTCTCTGGGTGGCAGGGCCCCTCACCAGGAGTCATGGTCACCCCGGGAGCACAGCGGGCGCTGGCAGGACTGCCCAGGAAACGACGACCCCACCCTGGGCAACTGAACTCCTTCCGCACACAGGGGCCCAAGGACGCCCGCCGCCTGCTCTTCTGACCCACCGCTCCACAGACACCGACTGCACCCCAGGCTAGAAACCAGGCCGGTCGCTTCCCAGTGAGAGGAGAGAAGACACCAGCTCAGACACAACAAAGTGAATCCATGACGCAGGAGGTAACACCTAGCCTTCAAACTTCACATTAAACGTGACAAGACGTTAAGAAATGAACGGTGACCCTGATGGCAGGGAATGCCAGGGCACAGAGCCAGCTGGGCCTGAAGCTCCTCCACCCCCAGACCACATCTCCAGCGAGGTTCTGCTTGCTCAGAAGCTCCTCCTCCAGTTTGGACATTCTAGCCTGAGCCTCTGAACGTCCAGCTGACTCTGATCCACAGGCAAATACGTTCTGTCCTTTAAAAGACAAAGATAATGATCTCTTTCACAGTCTCAGAACGTGAAGGCCCAAGCACCCCATTCCTGCCACCTCGCCAAGCAGACTGCAACAGCCTTTCTCTAAATATGACCTCTGGATTTATCACGTCCTCCCTCCTGATATAGTTGCCTATTATGGACTGACTTGTGTCCCCCAAATTCCTGTGTTGAAGCCCCACACGCCCTTGTGACAGTATTTGGAGACAGGGCCTCCAAGGAGGTGATTAAGGTTAAATGAACTCATAGGGTGGGGCCTAGTGTCCCTATAAGAGGAAGGGACCCCGGAGAGCTCTGTCACGTCAGGCCACGTGGAGAAGGCAGCCATCTGGAAGCCAGGAACGGAGTCCTCAGGAGAAACAGGCTCTGCCAACACCCTGACCCCAGATGTACGGCCTCCGGACTGTGCAGGAACAACTGTCTGCTGTCTGGGCCGCCAGCCTGTGGTGCTTTGTCACAGAGCCTCGCTGACCAAGACGCAGTGGGTGCTGCTGTAACAAACGCCTACACGTGTGGAAACAGCTTTGGAACCGGTGATGGGCAGGGGCTGCTGGAAAAACGCAGGCGCCACAGGCCCTTCAGTGAGGCCTTCGAGAAGGAGGAACAGGAAACGTGCTGTTGGGAGACTGGAGCAAAGGCAACCCGTGGACTGACGTGGCCAAGAGCTTGGCTGCATTGTGCTCAGTGTTTTGCGGAAGGTAGAACTTGCGAGCAAAGAAACGGGATACTCAGCTGGGCAGGTGTGGCCTGCTTCTCCTTACGGCTCACGCTAAAATCGGAGGAGAGGTACACAGAAGGAATGCTAGCCAAGGGAGCCAGAACTTGAAGACTTGGAAAATTCTCTGCCTACCATACTGCGGAGAACACCAAGGCTGTGGCTGAGCACTTGTTTGATAAAGAGACCATCCACAGAGTCAGTTGGCCACACCAGCCACAGCCGGGAGGAAGGGGCGATTACAGATCACACCAGCAGAGACACCGCCAGTCTGCATCGCAGGAAACAGAGACAGGGTGAAACACAGAAAACCCTCTAGACTTCTGGGATTCTCCAGAGCACAAAACAAGCTATCTGTCCATGATCACGTGTTATCCTTCCAGAAAAAGAAAGAATGACCCTCACAGTGATACAGGGGCCATTAGGGCTGCCATTCCCATCAAAGGCCCGGGGCAAGGCTGTTTCCTCCTCCGTTTCGGAAGACGGCGTCCCTTCCTCAATCCCAGCAAGACAGACAGTGTCTGCCCAGTGCCTCAGGGCAGGGTCACCACCTAGGGCCTCGGAGTGAGGCTGCAGCCTCAGTGGGCCCAGAGAACAAAGCAGCATCCAGCCAAAGAGGATTATGTTTTTTGCCTTAAGATCCAACAAAGGGGCACCTGGGTGGCTCTGTCACTTAAGCATCTGCCTTTGGCTCAGATCATGGTCCCAGGATTCTGGGATTGAGTCCCTGCATTGGGCTCCCTGCTCAGTGGGGAGTCTGCTTCTCCCTTTGCCCCTGCTCGTTCTGTCTCTCTCTCAAATAAATAAATTTTTTTTTTTTTTTTTAAATCCAACAGAATTTACCTACCAGGTTTTGGACTTGCTGGGGACCCACTGCCCCTCATTCTTTCCTTGTTCCCCCTTTTGGAGCAGGGTGATCTACCCCGTGCCTGCTCCACCACTGTATTTGTGGGGAGCACATAACTTTGGTCTCACAGCTTCACAGCTGGAGAGAAACTGGGCCTTGGAAGGGATCCTACCTCAAGTCTTACCTGTGTCTGATTTAGATGATATCTAGATGAGACTCAGGACTTGGAATACGTGCTGGAAAGAGTGAAGATCTCTGGGGCCACCGGGATGGGGTCAATATATTTTATATGCACAAAGATGAATTTGGGGGACCAGAGGGTAGAATGTTATGGACTGAAGTATGTCCCCCAGAATTCTTACGTGGAAGCCCTAACCCCCATCGCGACTTTATTTGGAGACAGGGCTTTTAAGGAGATATTAGCATGGGACTCTAATCCAATAGGACTACTGTCCCCCACACAGAGGAGAGACCACGTGAGGACACAGTGAGCAGCCTCACCAGAACCCAACCCTGATAACGCTTGATGTCGGACACCCGGCCTCTAGAACGGAGAATCAACGTCCGCCGTGCTCTGTTCTGACAGCTCTAGTGACTCACGCACGACCTTCCAATCTCCCCTGACCTCTTCCCTCCCTTTCCTTCCAGTTGACCTTCTCTCCACGGCCTTCCCCATACACCCAGACCCCACGGGCCCTCACCTTCATTTCAACCCAACGGCCAACTGTGGCAGCACTGCGTGAGCATGTCCGAGACAATGGGACACCTTGCTCCCGCCACCTGCCGTCCTTTCTTGACTGCTCGATTCCAGCATACAAGTACATGTACCAGAATCGTTAACCCTTGCTCTCATGTGAAACAACTTTATCAACTAGAGCCACTGTTGACACAGGGTTCCTTCCGCATTCAGTCCTCCAAACTCCACTCACTCCCAAAGTGACTCCGGTCGGCAGCTTTCCCTCACCCCCTCCAGTGAGGCTGTTTTGTACACTGGTAATACTGGCACGGCTTTCTGTCACAGGCTGCATTCCATCCTGCAGTCCCTCCTAAATGGTTTTTCAATTTGCATACAAATGTATTTTAACATATTTTAAAATCTACATGACCACAGAGCATAGTTTCCCTAAAAGATCTCTGCTTCACCGATTCAGCTCTCCCTCCACCAACCTGGGCCAAGGCTCCTCCGTTTCCTGCCTCTGCAGCTTCACCTCCTCCGGATGCTCTGCGGAAGAACCACACAGTGTACAGCCCGTCCCCAGCTTCTGCCAACTGACCGATGTGCACTTGAGGCCCCTCCGTGTCTCTGAAAGCTCATTCCTTTGTATTTCTGAACTTGAATTGCTGATGGGAATGCAAAATGGCACGACCAATTTGTAGGACCATTTCTGGCCGATTTTTAACAGGCTAAATACACACCTACCACAGGATCCAACCATACCGCTCCTAGATAGGAATGCGGCGGTAGCGAAGAGGAAGTAATGACATCAGGTACAACTCTGATTTTTGGAATCTTGGTAATTATGTTTCACCTACTCAAAAAATAATTAAATAAAGTCAACCTGGATGTGAGAAGAACCAAAATAGGATACAACAATAAAACAAAACTAACTGCATTACAAAAGAATAAAATAACTATAACGAAGAAGTAAAGAATAAAAAAACTAAACAAGTGTGGAACACTACACAACAAACTTTGGGATGATAAAGACAAAAAGAACTAGAGCTGCCCCTTGGACAACAGGGGTCCACTTACAGACAGACTTTTTCCAACAAACACAGTACAGTACTGTAAATGTATCTTCTCTTCCTTATGACTTCAATAACATTTTCTTTTCACTAGCTTGCTTCATTATAAGAATACTGTAGGAACGTCTGGCTGGCTCAGTGGGTTAAGCGTCTGCCTTTGGCTTAGGTCATGATCCCAGGAGTCCTGGGATCGAGCCCCACATCGGGCACCCTGCTCAAGCAGGGAGTCTGCTTCTACCTCTCCCTCTGCCCCTGTCCCCAACTCGTGTTCAGGCTCTCTCTCTCAAATAAACAAAATCCTAAAAAAATAAAAAAAAAATACTGTATGTGATACAGAAAACACACAAAATATGTGTTAATCGACTGTTATATCATGTTTCTGGTCAACAGTAGGCTAACAGTAGTTATGTTTTGGGAAGTCAAAAGTTAGAGGACTGTTTTCAACTGCACGGGGAGGGGGGCTGTCGGTGCTCCAACCCCCTTACTGTTGAAGGGTCAACTATATATACAACTAATCTAGTTAGTAAATTTGTTTTTCACAGGAGTGAGGATTAGCAATTCTGAAGTAATTTGTGTCTATCTTAAGACGGAGAAAATAAGCAAGTACATTAAGGTAAGCAAGCCAGGTTTCTCACTATTGGTAAAAGGAATTAAGACTAAGGAGAGGGGGGAAAAGCTAGAATGATTCCTGTGATGTTGGATAGGAACTAAAGGTACTAGTGTGAAATCATGGTTTTTATTATACACACAGACTGACAAAGAAACAGAGACCTAGCTCTGTCTGTTGAAACAGCCTAGAAGCAAAGACACCCCAATAACAATAAGGACACCTGTCACCCAGATATTGATTTCTAAATACCATTCTCCACTAAAATAAATCAGAGCTCCTTGAAGAATTGGCTGATAAGAGGAAAAGGACAAAATGAACTTGGAAAATCTTGGTGCCAAAATGTAAGGAATTAGGGTGCCAGAAACAATGAGGACATGTTGGAAGGGAAGATGCCAATTCAAAGGCACTCCCGATGGCCAAATCTATGTATTTCAGCAACAAAATAAACACTGATATAGTTGATATGATGGATTAAAACCCACAGAATAAAAACCCAGGGGCACCTGGCTGGCTCAGTCAGTAAAGCATGCAACTCTTGATCTCGGGGTCATGAGTTTGAGCCCCATAATGGTTGTAAAGTTTACTTAAAAAAGGAAAAAAAGAAAAAGAAAAGTCCCTAAGTCCATACTGGTATAAACAACTGAATACGTGAATACACGGGAGGGGAGTGACAGTTTCTCCTTATAGCAGAATGTCAATTAATATATGGAGACAGAATGACAGAAAGAGAAAATCATCATCTGGCCAACACCACCATAACAACTGGTGCGAGCAAGAATCATCAATGAAAGGTAAAATTAGTGGAGAAAAGTATGAGAAATAGGGCTTTGTGGGGTCTCTATCTCCACACAATACCCTTTTAACTACAAATGTAAAAATAGTCACTCTTCTATCAGCCATCTGGCAGGTCCCACAGTAACTAAGTGATCAAAGGTGACAATACCAGTAGTAGTGAGACTATCAAGGATCAATACCACATGCACTGAGCAGGGAACATCATCACTTCTACCATGTTCTCGCCAAAACTCACAACGGATTTTAATCAGGAAGAAACATCAAACAAACCCAAACTGACAGGCATTCCATAAAATAATGAGCGAGGGGACACCTGGGTGGCTCAATCGGTAAAGCGTCTGCCTTCAGCTCAGGTCACGATCCCGGGGTCCTGGGATCAAGCCCCGCATCCGGCTCCCTGCTCAGCGGGGAGCCTGCTTCTCCCTCTCCCTCTGCCCCTCACACTCCCCCACTTGTATGCGTGTTCTCTCTCTCAAATAAAAATTAAATTAAAAAAAAATACCTAGTTAGGACTCTTCAAAGATGTCCAACTTATAAAGATGAGGTAAGACTGAGAAACTGTCTCAGACTGGAGTAGACGAAGACGGCAGGACACTAAGATGCGGTCCACAATCCTGGACCAGGAAAAGGGCAGTAGTGTGACAGAGGGAGGAATTCGAATAAGCTCTATCAATTAGCTCACAGTATCGTTTCAGGGTCAATTGAAACTGACAGAGATAATCATACTGATAACACAAAATGTTAACATTTCAAGAAACTAAGTGAAGGGTATCCACAAACCCTGTGCTAACTTTTGCAAATCCTTTGTTAAGCCAAACATTATTTCAAAATGAAAGCAAAAATACATAGAACATGTAATTGAAAATAAAAAGACTTCTCTGACTTGAAAGTAAAAATAAAATAACTATTAATTATAAATTATGAGCTTTTCTCCTCAAGGAGCCTAGGAGAAAACATAGAGAACAGTCACTGGAAGTAAACTCTCCGGCCTCTCCATACGGCTTTCTTCCACTCGCACAGCTGTGACGCAGACACGGCTGCTGAGAGCTGCTGCCCTATCCCAGGACGAGCACAGAGGGTGACAGTGAATCTCAGGCCTGCAGTGGGGGATCAGGCTGACCCAAAGGCTGGGCCCCGAGAGTAGAATATCACAAATGTTACATGCCGGCAGTGATTCCACTTTTCCAATTAAGCAGGCCAGACGCATCGTGACTGTTGGTCCAATTCTGCCCTCGGCCACCATCCTCCAGCTCCCTCCAGCAAACACCTGGAGCTGCTCTGCTGCACAGCCAGGAACAATCACAGCTCCAGGGCCCTCAGGAATGCACAGAAGCAGCCACAACGAAAGCCCACCTACAGGCCATCAGGAGGACACACAGGCCCCACATCCCCTAACCGGCCACACCTGTCCCTGCAGAGCCTCAAGGACAGGATGGTGGTGCCTCATCCAGCAAGACACCGTTCGCGCAACACCTTCAACCATCCCTCTTCAACCGAACATTCAGGAAGAAGAGAAAGAACAAGCAGGTGAAGGAATAGCACAGTTTAAGCGTCCAAAGAACTGTTAAAGGGGCTGACGCGTACAGCCACGCCCAAGGAACTCACAGCGATAAAATTTCCATTCTCAAAGCAAGAACCGATACTGACACTTGCCTTCACTCAATCCAGAATCAGAGATGGTAAGACATTTAGTAGGAGTGAAAACACAAAAATGCATTCCCTTTTTGTAAAGTGAAACTCNTTCCCCATCTCTGACAGGCAGAAACAGACCAAAGTGACGCCGGCAACAACTACAAGATAAGCAAAATGCGAAACCACAGTGAAGAGGAAACCCACCTGAGCTGCTCCTGCCCCATCGGGGGTGTCGCTGCACGATGCGTCTTTGCAAACGTCCCCTCTTCCCAGGAGTCCACCATCCTCGGTGGCTACCGGGCTCTCCTCCTGGACAGGCGCATCGACAGCCGGGCCCTTCCTCTTCGCCGTCTTTTTCTTCGGATGCGTACAGTCACCTTTTGTTTTTCTCTGTCGGAAGTGAGCAAGCTGCGCAAAAACGTAGAGAAGTAGTAAAGGCAAAGGTAAGTAAGAAAAAAGTAACAGAACCACAAAGCCAGTGAGCTCGTGGGGAACATGAGGCTCTGGGGCCGGCTCAGTGTACTCAGCCAAACCTCCCCAGACCCACGTCAACCAACAGATCCCTGTCCCACAAACTCTGCTTCATCAATATCGGCGATGCTAGCATTTAAGATCAGAATTCTATCCAAAAAGTCTCAAAAAGAGAACTGCTAATTATGCTTATATACGGACAAAAGAAAGCAATACAGCCAACTGGCAGAATAGCTTTTCTAGCCCCTGGCAGTTCACAGAAAAATACGATTTTAAAATATACATCTATTTAAAAGACTGATAGCTTAATCAAGTCATGCTTAAGGTTTAAAACTACATAAATGCTAAATCTCTTTTTGCCCCCATTTTCCCCCCAATCGAGGAAATACATAGCCTAGCCAAAACTTCCTAGCCATAGATTCTGAGGCAGGTACAGAAATAGCAAAAAATTAATTAAGCCAGGTCAATCTAAGATCCTCCTTTATGGAATCAGATGTTCTATTTTTCATGACACAGCTCACCAATGCACCAGGGACCTCCACAGAATGTCACCCATCAGAAGACACAACCTAGCTCTGTTCAGTCCCTCGAACTGAAGGGTTTTAGACTCTGTTCACACACCGTCTCCCACTAAGATCTTATTCAAAGGTATGAGATCTAACATCGGCCTTTCATGAGCAGACATTGGCTCCTTCAAATGACAGCTGTGCTCATAAAAGCAAACACATTTAACAAACATTTGTGTAAATGTAACAGAAGTGCACACCTTCACAGACGCAGAAAAATTACATAAGGCTACTTACATGAGAAAAACTAGGCCTTCAGGACACCCTGCCTTCCAAACCAGCCCCATAGTCCTCATTTTATGCCCCACTCCATCAACTCTGTCCCCAGGTTCCCTCGACTCTGGCCTGGGGTCTCCAACAAGAGGTGCCCTGTTTCTTCCTGCAACAAGGTGAACCTTCTTCATCACCCTCAACACTCTGTCAAGCACGTTTACACACGCTTACAAACCATAGCAAGCTCGAGGAAAACACACGTCAAATATTAAACTCCGGCTCATTTCCATCTCCTGGCCCATGTACCTGCCAGGTGCCTTTAGGCAAAAAGAACACGCCACCACCTCCCTCTTCAAACCCTAGGCACAAGTTTTTGCTTCACGGAAAGCCTGAATGAGGCCACTCTGTCCTCTGCCTGTCGCCCGGCCATTAGATGCTCCTACACCAGTCACTACGTGTTGTGAATGGCCTCTTTAACGCAATGGCCCTGTGGTTCCCTCCACGGAATAAACAAGCACTGAGTATCTCCTACAAGCTGGTCCACATGAAATTCCCAATGTCTGGCCACATCTGACCTCAAGCACAGCAACTTCACACGGCTCTACCCACTAACAGGGTGACACTGAACAGACTCTCGCTCACCCCTTGGCAGAGTAGGTAAGAAACTTCCCCTACACAGCCAGAATGGGGTGGGGCAGGGAGTCACAGCCAAAGTGCCTGTTCCATCCACTCTGCCTCTCCAGCCGGGGTCTTTTCGGCTCATGGCTTAATCCCCACCATATGCCCCCTGACAGAGAGCACCACTGTTTATGTGAACACTGGGGCAGAAGCAAGATGATAAATGCATCCCTGGAGCCACACAACTCTAGAAGCACAGTGCGTTCCCTGGGGCATCCACAACCTAGGGTCCCAGCAGACTCTGTCCCGGTGTGGAGCTTCCCTAGGAAGCCCAGCACGACGGACTGGCTCCTGCGCAGCTCCTCAACAGGCCTGAAACAGCAGCGAGGCTACAAGAATTCCTGGACCCCAGGGAATATTAGGCAGCAGGTCGCCGGGAGGTACTCTGCAATGTAAACAATTCACGTGTTCCCAGACCACCACTCCAAAACTTCTTTTTCACGTTAAAAAAAAAAAAAAAGCTGCATAATTCCAAGTGAAACGACAATCTGCACACGTTTTAAATGAACCTAAGTGGAGATGAGGCCCAGAGGGAGGTAAGTCACACTGTGGCTCCCGTCAGTCGTCCAGGAGCCCCAGGTTCTAGGAGGCGGAGCCGCGGCAGGTGCGGCTGCAGAGGTGTGCGACATGCCGGCTGTCCAGGGCAACGAGGACGCTCGGCGTGGGGACAACGCCGTCCCCTTCACTACCAGCCTGGCCTCCACCTTCTACTGAGGGCGGAATGTGGCCGGGCGCTCAGGGACGGCGCGTTCCTAGGCCACCAGTGTCCATCAGAGCGCCACTGGCCGAGACTTCCCGGCGACTCGAGAGGCTGCTGAGCCAGCTTTCCTGGAAACGCGGGAGGGGGCGGGAGCCCCGAAGGCAGCGCGCGACCTAGACCCGCCCCCGCCCCCACCCCCACCCACCGGCGCTGCCCCTCCCCCGCCGTGCACTCCCACGGGGATCCGCCCCGCCCCGCCCCGAGCACCCCGGCATGCCCCGCGCCCCATCTCCTCGTGCCCCCCCCCCCGACGTCCTCAGCCGGTGATTGGCTACGGCCGCCACAGGGGTGGGGCCGGGCAGAGGGCGGCGGATTCAAGATGGCGGCGGCCAGGAGGCGGCTTCCAGCCGAGTCGGCGGGAAGGGCAAGACTTTGGCGGCGGTCCCTGCCTGCCCGCAGCCGCTCCAAGCACGGAACAGTCACCGGGACCTAACTTTGGAAACCGACGCTGGGACAGCGGGAGGAGGATGAAGCGCTGCCGTTTACCTTCGCTCTCCCGGCCTCCACCTTTCTGCGCCGCTGCTCTTGCTCATCTTCTTCCATCTCCCTCCGGGGCTTCTCGCGGGTCGCCCGAGAGGTGACGGGGTCGACACCCCGCTGCCTTCGCTCTATTTACACTCCCTCCCCCTAGTCTGGGCTCACCCTCCCCCCGCGACAACTGTCACGCAGACGTGAGCCCGGCTCCGCCCCCGGCGTGCGCCGTCGGCCCCGCCGCCAATGGGGGGAGTTGCGTTCCTGCCCTCACGCACGCGCAGTCAGGGTGGTGCGACCGGGACGGAGCTCCGCCCCTGCCGGCCGCTGGCCTCCCATTGGCGTGATGACGATCCCACCTTCCAGCAGGGCCAATGACGGAGCGCAGAGGCTCGGAACGCTCTGTGATTGGTCGGTTTTGAAGGGGCCCTAGCTGCCCAATGGGAGGGCGGCGGGCGCGTACGGAGGGTGCGCCGGCGCCAACTCCCGGGCCGCACCTAGAACGGCCTTGGAGCGAGCGTGGCTGTCAGCTTTCGTCCGCTGTCTTGCTAGCTGGGACTTGGGCGTGGCCGCCCTCCGTCGCGTCCACCCGGAGCAAGTCCAGGAGGCGGCGACTTGGCGAGCTGCACGTCTGGCCCCGTGCCCGCCCGCTCTCAGCGAGGGCCTCGGTGCTGGCAGGCCTCGCTCCCGTTCCTCGGGACGCTCTCTGACCGCCAGCCGGGTGTCATTCCTCTGCGCCCCGCCGCGTGGTGTGACTTGCGCCCGGGACAGCCAGAGTCTAGTGGAATCGGGCCCGGAGCTGCAGGGACGGGAAGCCTCTGGGAGTGGCGCCCCTCCTGCACCTGTGTGTTTTTCTCCGTGTGGACACAGTGCCGTGTCCAGGCCTCTGATGGGCTGCGTCTGCCTCCCGCCTGCAGCTCCGGGGTAGTGCAGCGTCTGATTGACCGGGGTGGGGTTGGGGGGGTCCCCCCCCCAGTCATGGGTCTCGCACCTCCGCCATAGAGCACTCCCCTGGGTCAGAGTTAGGGGGGACCCCACGGTGGTGAGTGAGACAGGCTGAGGCCCCGAAGGGCAGGGAAGGCAAACTTACCCATGTCTATTCCTGTTAGGACAGGAACCCCAGGGTGGAAGGGGCTCCCTAGGGCCAACTCGCTGAGTGGCCTTTGGTCTCCTTGAGGAAAATTTGGTGAGGGTGCAGTTTTAAATGATACTGTGATTGTACCCAGTTCTAGATCACCGGAGAGAGAGCGAGTTAAGTGGACATCAAAAACAGTCTTCATAAGTGGAAAAGAATTAAGGCTTTGGAATGTTTGAGTAAATTTCGATTGTGTCCTAAATGACTGTTAAAAAGGGATGTTTTGCTTCCTGCTCAATTTTGCTGTGCACCTAAAACTGCTCTGAAAAACAGCCTGTGTGGCGCCCAGGTGGCTCAGTGCGTTAAGCGTCTGACCGTGGATTTCAGCTCAGGTGATGATCCCAGAGTTGCGGAATTGAGCCCCTGTTAGTCTCCTTGTTCAGAGGGGACTCTGCTGAGATTCTCCCTATCCCTCACCTTCTGCCCCTTCACCCCACTTCCTCACACTCTTAAAATAAATAAATCTTTAAAAAATAAAGTCTGTTAAAATCTTAAAAGAAAAAAAGGACTATAACTTTGGTTATGCATTCATGGTCTGTGTGGGAATCTTGTGAAGTCATTGTTCCACAGCTTCCAACTTCACTGGAACCTGTTTGTTCAGATAGGGGAACAATGCAAGGGTTTTATTGCCGGCGCAGGACTTAGCACTCCAGTGCCGTTGGTGTAATTAGACTCGCTGGGGCTGATCAGCGCCTTGCGTCGCTGTAGTGGAACCGCGTGGAGAGAGCGTTCCGCCAGCGTGGGCACCGGGGGAGCTGGGGGCTTTCCCATTCTCAGTCTCACTTTGACTTTCCTCATTCCTGTTGGAGTGTCCAGTTTACCGTTAAATGGAAAATGAAAGCAGTCTGTACGGCAAACAGCGCCACGGTTCAGCTGCAGGATTAGGGAACTGCAGAGCTCAGGCAGATGACAAAGACAAGGTGGGCGTCCCGAGCTCAGGAAGAGGCATGGGAGACTGGACGGCTCTGCCCCCGTACCCCACAGGAGATGTAAACGCCGCGGCTGCAGACTGGGCCTGTGTAAAGCCACGTACGATGACACGATTCAAGCGGCCTGCTGCTAGAGACAAAGTAGCACAAAAAGCAAGATTGCGGTGGACAGCCTTGCTCTGGGCAGTGTTGCGGGAGACACGGCCTGGGTTTTGGGGGTTCCTTCTGCTCTGCTTACTGTTCTGCACCTTTACTTGGACAGGGTTTGTGTTAGGCTGTGCACTCCCTGCCCTCTCTCTCCTCTGAGACGGAACAAGGGTAATCATAATAGTGCCGTTCCATCAGCGTGGGCAGCACAACCCCATCTTCCACCCTCAGTGAGGATGTGTGATTGTAAGCAACCACAACTGAGATCTCCCTCGGAGAGTGCCGGAAGCTCAACCACGAGAAAGCACTTCTCCAGGGTCAGAGCACAGCCCTTGGGCACTGGAGCTTTCAGTCTTACCTTGCAGAATTCAGGGGTTTGAGCAAACACAAGACTGGGCTCACAAGACCAGGGGTCGGGCAGGCAACCCCGGCAGAGCACTGGGTCAACTTTCCAAGAGCAGTTATAGTCCCCGAGCCTCCCCCTCTCAACCTTTACGTGTTGCAATACACATAAGACTCCACGGGGCACATGCCCACAGTCTTCCCACACAGCTTTGGTCACTGGTTTTTAGTCTATGTTCCCTAGAACCCCAGAATCATTTCTACAGACATTCTAGACAATGTTATTGATCTGACTCTCAATTTATTTTTAATAAAATGCTGTCCAAATAAATTATGTAGATACTCACCCCCAAGGAGGAAAACCTGACTCTCACTCCTTAAGTATGAGTTGTGCACAGTGACTTCCTCCCATAGAGGACTGTGGAAAGGGGAGAAAAATAGTAACCGTGGAGCGAAGAAGCCTGGCAAACACACCTGAGCCAGGTGACCAGGGTCGAAGTCAGTGCCGTCAGGGTGAGTGCACGCACTGTGAGAACTCTCATACCATCTTCCTGATTTTTCTGTAAATACAAACTTTAAATAACTCTAAGTAAATAACTTTATTTTTTAAAAACAGTCTAACAAACTCACACTGGGATGTGTTATGTATACCGGTTACCTTGAGTAGCTTAGCTAAATTTTTGGGCACACGCAGACCTCCTGTTTGAATGTTAGGGTTGTGATACATACAAAACCATAAACACTGAAGTGTATGGGCAATTTCAGAGGCCTTTAGGCAACTTTTGGCCATCTGATTCAAGTGTTTGTTTCAGCTGCACTGAGGGGGTGCTGCAAGTGTGCTGAGCCCTCACTCCTGCCCCGGCCCTGGATGGGATCACAGGCTCCAATATCCAATCTGTTACATCCACTTCACTAGCTGGGAAACTACAAACTGATTAATTTGTAACCTGAAATGTAAAGCCTATACAAATGAAGAGCCCCTTGTCAGTTTTGTGCCCTGTGCTCTGTGTGAAGGGTCATTTATAAAGGGCTGCTTTTGCTAGGTGTCCCCGGCCCCCCTCCCCCCAGCGCTGGAGTGCTTATCTCCAGCCACCAACTTCTGACCTGACCAGGGGTCCTGTCCTTAGGCGCCCCCACCCCTCTCCAGGCCAGGATCCCTGCAGGACAGTCCCATTCCTGCAACCACATCCTCGCCTGGAGGAGTGGTAGCCCCGTGCGGCCCTGAGTCCTGCAAGGTGATGGCTAGGAGCCTGTGGGGTGGACCCACCAAGAAAGCCCCACTAGGGAAGCCCCTAAGCAAGTCACTGCTCAGCTCCCCGTGCTGCCCCTTCTGCCGTCCAGAGTTTCCTGAAATCACAGGGACGTGATGCCCCCACCCTGTCCTCCTGGTGTCCAGGCTTCACTCCCATCTGGCTCTGAGGGTACCTAGAAGGGGCTGGGGGCCTGCTGGTGCCTTGGAGGTAACAATGGATGAAGGGAGGGGAGACCCCTGAGGAGCATGGAGAATGGATGCAGCTGCCTCCCACCCCTAACCCATACTCTTCGGGGCTCAGTCCTGAGGGTGGGGCAGCGCATGGGGGAATCAGGACTGTCCTCTTCCCCAGGACCTCACTTTGTGCCCTCTGGCCCCAGCTGCTGCTCATTGCCTTCCCAATAAGCCCCACCTGGCTACACCTGGCGATTAGCGATGTTTGTTGTCAACTCCTTTGTGGGGACCAGGTGGAGCCTGGGAAGCACTCTCAGTGGAAACCCGGCAACCTGGGGCCTTCCTGCGTCTGCAGCGCCTAGCGACAGCCGAGGCAACACGGTACTGCAGACGGATGTGGCCACCCTCCCACACACTCTTCTCTGGCAGCAGCGGCCAGTCTCCAGGAGGTAAAGTAAGCCCAGCTCAGTAATCCTTCAAAGACACCAGGGCTGGGGCTGCTTCTCTCCAGGGTTGGGGCTGAGCACCTCTTGCTTGCAGATAACCCGAGAACCAGGGAGGAAGGTGGGCCTGTGGCGTCCCCTTTCTTATGGTCCCAGGATGCTGGACTCCTCAGTGGCAGATGCAATGACCCGACTGACCCTGAAACTCTTGGAGAAGGTAAGACAGTGGGGGCAATCACGTTTTCAACAACTTGTCAAAGAGGCACAGATTTAAAAGGTAAGTTATACCTGTCAGGATACTCCTGCTTCCAAGGTGAAACTCTCCAGTGCTTTCTCGCCTTACGATGGAGGACGATGGTGTCTTGTTTCCTCCACATTGGTGCAGAGCCAACTAGGTTCTTCTGGTAGCTTCTCAGCCAGGAGGCTGGATGCACCCACAGCCCAGAGCATTTTCAGGGCCCATAGCACTCCCCCGCAGAGCCTCCCGGCTTCAGTGTTTGGAGGAGACATGCCCTGGTTGGTGCAGGATCCGCAGCCCCGTAGGCCAGCCCTGGGACCCGTCCTGACAGCCGTCTTCCCGTCCTCTGCGGCCAGCCTGTCCTCATAGGCACCAGCACAGTGCCTCCTTCCGGGTGGCCCGTGGGCCAACGTGGAGGGGCCGGCAGGGGTCCTCCCAGGACAGGCCCAGACTGTGCTGCTCAGCCCGGGGCTCAAGGGGTTAGGGGTTGTCAGGGACACGGAGGTGGCCTGGGTCAGGCTCTGCAGAAAGTTGCTTGAAAGGGCAAGCTTTCAGAGCATCTTCCCTAAGATTTTAAGGCGGAACTTGTGTGCACTGAATGGGAAGTGCCCACAGTCCCTAAGAGAGTACAGGCGACCCTTGCCACCACCGCCCCCCATCCCCAGTCACCTCCGCCTGGGACACTGGTCCCTTTATACCCTCTGGGGGTCCTCCCCTGGCCCAGACCCCACCCACTCGCACACTGTCCTTTCCGACACAGAAACTGGAGCAAGAGCGTGAGAATGTGGAAGGGGATTCTGAAGACCCCCCCCTCGTGCCAGGTAAGAGCCCAGGCTGCTCAGAGCCACCCAGGAACGACACCCCTCCCGGGTCCTTCCCTCCTCCTGGTACCAGCAAGACTGTCCTTCTACTTCTCCCTGTATTCGGAGTTGAAAGGCTCGCATTTTCCTGTTTAGAACACACACATGCACACGCACGCACACGTACACGTGCACACACGCACGTGCACATACGCACACAGACGTGCTCACACACGCACACACGCGTGCACACGCACACACGCACACACGCGTGCTCACACACGCACATACGCACACACGTGTGCACACGCACACATGCACACGCACGTACACACACGCACGCGTGCACACACGCACGTGCACATACGCACACATGCATGCTCACACACACGCACACATGCACGCACACGCACACACGTGCACGCTCTGCCAAACACACCCTCACAGCTCATCACACCCTCACAAAAACCCCAAGAGGGCATATGTTCATCATTCCCATTCTGCAGATAAGAAAATGGGGGTCCAGGGGCGCCTGGGTGGCTCAGTCATTAAGCGTCTGCCTTCGGCTCAGATCATGATCCCAGGGTCCTGGGTTAGAGTCCTGCATCGGGCTCCCTGCTCAGCGGGGAGTCTGCTTCTCCGTCTGCCTGCCCCTCCCCCTGCTTGTGCGCATGCTTGCTCTCTCTCTCTCTCTCCCTCCCTCCCTCCCTCTCTCTGTCAAATAGAGAAATAAAATCTTAAAATAAAGGGGGGGGTGTCCAGAGGGGCCTGGTCATCTGCCCCAGGTTGCCCAGCTCAGATGTGGCCACACGTGGATCAGACTCAATGTTGCTCTGAGCTTTTTCTAGGGTGGGGGGTATGTGAGGTTCCACCTGCGTCAGGTCGGCACCTCCTCAGGGGCCCAGACCAGGCCCCCCGTGCGTCTGCCTCCCTGGCCGATGGTCACTCAGGCCACACGAGCTAGAAGAGAGGACTGCTCTCCCAGTGACAGTGTCCAGGTTCAGGGACATCTGGGTGAGGTGCTAGAGAGGCCTATGAGAACATCACCTGTTCTTTGTTATGGGGAAGAGTCCCCTGGGCAGTGGGAGCTCCAGGAAACTTCTGAGGGCAGCAGGCAGAGCCCAGGGCTCAAATCCAGATAGGAAACTCCAAACCAGGTCAGCTGACCAAGAGGAAGAGCAGAACCATGGAGTGGGCCAGGGCCATGGGGACTCCTGGGCCCCCTCCCGGAGGACAGGCTGCTGTAGGCATGCTCAGCACTGTGGGGAAGAGAACGGGTGTGCTGTGCCAGAGGAAGGAAGGCCAGGCCCTGTTCAGAGCCTCCCCTCGGGTGGGGACCCCTCCCTCAGGACGCTGCGGATGGCGGTACCCGAGGCCGGGTGGACCGTGCCAGCTCCCAGGGCCCCCAGACGGCTGCAGGGGGCAGGAGGCCAGGCTCATAGCCCAGTTGTGCTCACTACCGAGCCCTGTGAGGACCCTCTCCCTCTCGCCGGCGTCCAGCAGAGCCTGAGGAAGGGCTTTCTGCCACAGGGGCAGTGTAACGCCTGGGCCTCGTGTGGGAACGCACATGACATGACTTCCAGCTCCTTCACAGAAATAAGATGATCATTCCTGCAGGGAACGAGGACCGGCCGGACGCAGCCCTGCTGGGTGCTCTGAGGAGGAGGCAAGATCTTCTGCAGAGACTCTGGGTAGGCCGCATGTCCAGCAGCTGCGTGGACGCTGGTCATGACCAGGCCAGGGGCATGGAGGCGGGCTTCCTGGGCTAAGCGCGGCTTCCCTGGTGTCTGTGACCTGTGGGTGGGTAACGGATGGCCCTGGAGCAGCTGGGAGACTATGCACCCAGAGGCCAGACTTCATGGAGAAAGTAACGCCTGCACGCACATTTTCTGTAGTCTAGGTTCTATCAGGAGCGTTAGCTGGAAAACCTTGCTTTGGTTGCACATTTTCCAAGATGGGAACGCTGTGCAAAGTGTTTGCTACAGGAAGTGGGATTTTAAGATGGCCAAGGGCTTCATCCAAACTAAATGCACCAGCAACAGGGAATGACCATGCGAAGCGGTGAACTGAGTCCACACGTTAGGACAAAATCCCGCTTCGTGGTCATGTGGGGAAGAGAGAACGCTCTGCTGGCTGCACATAAGAGCAACCAGAAACCGGCCGCTATTCGGTGAACTTAAAAAGAAGTTTGAAGCCCCTCCCTTCCCGCCGCGTGAAATGAAGGGTTATTCTCCTGTGTGCCCCCACGAAGAGCCTGGCTCCCATTCCAGAGAGTCTGTGCCCCGAGTGGGGCTGGAGGACGCCCGAGCCGGGCCCCAGGGGACCACACGTCCGGGTCCAGCGTTGGCGCTGCTGTGACCCCGTCTCCTCCCTGCGGGCTCTGTGCCTCCCCCTCCCTGGTGTAGCAGCTCTGCATTGCTCTTGCAGGAACAGCGTCTCCTAGAGGAGGTCCAAGCCCGGAGCGGGGTGAACAGAGGAGCAGCCCGGTCAGCACTGCCCCCAGAGATGCCCCCCATGGGCACCCACCCTGCTGCCTCCCTGCCCCCGCCAGGCCTGGAGCCACCACGGATTATCCAACACTCAGTAAGTCTTCATGAACTGGGGCAGAAGCAGTGTGGGGAGGATGTGGTGCCCACAGAGACACCTCCTCTAACAGAGATCGTGGATTTCTGTGGTCTTGGGGCCCACCTCGTCAGCATTATGCAGGTGCTCTGAAGAGGGTCAGTCAGCTAGGAGCCAACAGTGGCTGCATTTACCATGTCCCGGACCCTGCACAAGGACCCCCCTCCCTCCTTTCTGCGGTCCTCACAGGTGCCCTGAGAACTGGCTTTGGGGAGAGGGGGTGGTCTTACCCCCTCATTATAGAGGAGAGGCTGGGGTCTCCATTTGGCCTCCTGACTCTCAGGTCCTAGCCTTTACACGAGGAACAGAAGTATTCAGGGCCCTGAATTTGGGGAAGAAGTGTGTCAACTCTTTCTCAAAATTTCATAATCACCAGGGGAATCCTAAGACCCTAATCTCAAGGGCAGAATTTAAAAAGGTAAAAGCGTGTTCCAATTTTGAGAGCCTCACACCTTTGTTCAGCATTCTGGGTTGCAAGCAATGGAAAGCAGCTCTGACTTTCTTAAGCAGAAGGGAGCGTATCGGAGGGCAGGTGAATGTAGAGGAGAGACAGAAGCCAGGGATGTGGCTCCTCAACGCCCTGTGGAGAAGAGAAGGCCAAGGAGGTGGGCAGGACCAAGTTGCAAGGGCTCTGGACCAGCTGGCCAGGGAGACGTTAGCGTCAGCACACTGGGCCCATGACCTGGAGTGCTTTTGTCCTTTGGAAGAAGACCCTGGCAGCACACAGTTGAGGGAACAGAGTGGGAACAGATCAGGGAGAGATCTGTGCTAAGGGAGCCCCCAGTGCCCCCTTGGCCCCCTGGCTGTCTGTGTCTAGGCTCCAGACTGCCTCTCCCCAGCCTGCGTCTTTGGGTCTCCCAACACTGGAACCTCCTTCCAGGAATGGTGGGAGCGGTGGGGGTTAGAGGCTGGAGGCTCTGCCCATTCCCAAACCTGTTCACACTCACAGCAATTCGTCTGGGCCCAGTTCTGCTTGCATCTCTCAATCAACCCCAGCAACAACAGAAGGGCAAGTAGGGCCTTTGGTCATTACGGTGAATTTCCTTGATGCTGGACTCAGAGCCCCCGAGGCAGGGTGTGCTCCAGGCCAGGGCAGGCGTAGCTTTATCCTCTCTGCAGGGGAGAGCAAAGCGGCTACAGGCCGTTCTCAGCTTACAGAATGGCCTATGCTTTTAGATGTTTGGGGGAGTGGCACCTGGGTGGCTCTCCTTCTCGTTCTGAATCTCCCCCTGCTCGTGCACTCTCTCTCACGCTCTCTCTCTAAAATAAGTCTTTTTTAAAATGGGGGGGAGAGAACACCCACAGGCCACAGACACCATAGCTTTGTAACCTATGAAAATGATGTGAAGTGTGAATCCCGGTGCCCATACTAATGCGTCACCGGCCCCGTCCTGCCCGCCAGCCGCAGCTTCGAAGCCGCAGTGGCAGAGAGAAGCCGTCGCAGCCGAGGCCACACGGCCCACAAAGCCAAGACTATTTATTGTCTGGCCCTCTGCACACAGAGTCTGCCAAGCCCCGGTTTATGCCACCATTTCTGGGAACTGGGAAAGAAAGGACAGGGTCAGGCCCTTGTTCAACCAGAAGAGAAGTAAGATAGAAAGTCTTGGTGCGTGATCAACACCGCGTGCGCTTGACATTGTCCACATTTCCTTTAACTGGAGAGAAGCCAGAGGTTATTTTCATGACCTGTTCCTTGGATGCCTCTATTCAGCACAATTAATGAACCCAGACATTAGCTTCCTCTCCTGAAGACAGGAAATGGAGGAAACATTAAAAATACTGTGTGTTAAGGGTACCTGGAGGGCTCAGTCGGTTGAGCATTCGACTCTTGATTTTCGGCTCTGGTCATGATCTCGGGGTGGTGGGATCGAGCCTCATGTCGGGCGCCGGGCTCCGCACTGGTTGTGGCGTCTGCTTAAGACTCTCCCTGTGCCTCTGCCATCCCCACCCACCCACCACCACCCACACGCATGCTCGAACACGCTCTCTCCCTCTCTTAAACAAAGTGTGCCAGTGTTAGTGTGCTGGGGCTGCCCTAACAAAGCGCCACAGACCCGCAGTTTGAACCACAAATTTACTTTCTCTCGGTCCTGGAGGGCAGAAGTCCAAGGTCAAGGTGCCGGCCAATCACGTTCCTGGAGAGGGTTCTCTTCCCGGCTTGTGGTCAGCTGCCTTCTCACTGTCCTCACGTGGCAGACAGAGACAGCTCTCTGGCATCTCCCGTTTTAGAAGGACACCAGCCCTATTGGATTAGGATGTCACCCTTATGACCCCACTTAACCTTATTACCTCTTCACAGGCCTGATCTCCAAATACAGTCACAGTGGAGGTTAGAGCTTCAACATATGAATTTCGGGGTGGACACAAACATTCATAACATATCGTGTCCTAGGTGATACCTGGACTCAAATATCTATTCAGCAACCTATTTGACATCTAGGGTTAATCATTTAAAGCTCCTCTGGTAGGACGGACGGATGGATAAATGGATGCGCAGGTGTGTGGATGGGTGCTTGGGTAGATAGAAGCAGAGACAGGTGGGTGGGTCGATAGGTGGACGGGTGGTGGGTGTTGTAGAACACTGTGTCCTAGGGTACGTTGAGGGAACTAATCATCTGGCTCTGTGTAGGCCCCCCAGCCTCCTGCCACCATCATTCAACAGCTACCTCAGCCGCCCCTCATCGCACAGATTCCCCCTCTCCAGGCCTTCCCTACTCAAAGAGCAGGAAGTATTAAGGAAGGTAAGTGTTTCATATCAATACTGTGATGGGTTTTAAAATTCTCTACCGAAACAAAATATATTTTTTTAAACAGGGTAGTCATTTAGGGTTAGCTTTTGGCTACTGAGTCGAAGCTACGTATCAGCAACACAAAATAACTCTAAGAAACTCTTGTGGATATCTCTGCGGAAAGAAAACAAGAACTAGGAACCGAGCGAACCGGGCTCAGTCCCAGCCAGCTATACGAAACCTTGGCTAAACTGCTTCTCCTCTTAAATGAGTCTGTTTTGTTTTGTTTGGGGAGGCACAGAGGGAGAGCGGATCTGAAGCAGGCGCCCCGCTTTGCCCAGAGCCCAAAGCCGCGATGCTCTCCACCCTGGGGTCATGAGCTGAGCCGAAACCAAGACTTGGGAGCTCACCCTCCTGCACCACCCGGCCGCCCCTTACATGAGTTTTAAACGCTGGAGATTTAAAACCGCTTTACTGAGACGGTGGAATCAACTGCACCAATGCAAGTGTGCAACTTGATGAGAGCTGACATACGGTGTACCCGTGAGCCCAGCGCTCATCACGGAGTGAGCAGCCACCCCCACAAGCCTTCCTCCCTGAGCACTGGGGGTGGTAGGCTCCAGGAACAGAGCCGCTCCTAGAATCACCAGGTCCGTGTTCTCAATTCTACCAGCTTCTTTCGTTACCGTAGTTCCCTTGAATGTCGTCACACGTGCCAGGCCTGGTCCGAGGCTGGCCAGCAGCTCAGCCAGGGCTGCCGTCCACTGTGACCCTCATGAGGTTGCCCTGCGGGGGGCCGAGCACAGTCGGTGTGCTCGCAGGGGCAGCCCTGCCCCGTCTTCTCCATCCTTCCTTGGTGGTTTTCCCGGATGAGCTTTAGTGAGTGTCTGTCCGTTTCCAAGGCAAACCGACCAGATCCGTGTGTGTGCTGTACTTGTGTCTGTGTGTGCAAACGCTTGTGTGTCTCACAAGAGAAAAAGCGGCCTTCAGAATCAGTGGTAAAAAATGAAATCTTCAATGTGTTTTTCGCCACTTAGACAAAGTAAGGTCAAGTCCCTACCCCACTCCTTACACCCAAACAAATTCTGACGAGATCAAATATTTGAAGGTGAAAATAGGAACTCTCAGAAGTACTCTAGCAGCCACGCTGGAGAACTCGTGGCCGTTTCATAAACTGTGGTGGCATACACGTATTCTCTCTACGGTGCCGCGTTTTCCCGTGACTCCCTCCGTACGTAGCTGGTAGACCCATCTCTCTCCCCTTCGCCCACTTTCCCCAAGCCCCACCCCCACCCGCCCTGCCAGCAACCATCAGGCTGCTCTCCACGTTTACTGATGCTGCTTTTTGTTCGTTTATTCATTTTTTTCTGTTATTTGGGCTTTAGTATGAAATGGAACGTGTGGGATGTGGAGCCCCCTCCCCGCAGTGATGGAAGGAGCTTGGTGCACGTCACCCCCTCCTCCCACCCCTCCTCCCACCCAGCCAGTACTGCTGTTTCTCTTTTAGACCAACTTCCCAAACGACGCGGCACGATTTCTGTGGGAACTCTCTACCCGCCCTTTGTTGTATCTCGGACCACCCTTCCGGAACCATCTTCTACCATCTTGAAATAAGCCCTTTCCAAGTTCCCTTAGAACAGACTCTTGAAGCGCCCTCAGTGTTTGCTTTCTGGCAAATGTTTCTATTTCCCCTTGTTCTTAAATACCAGTTTTGCTGGATGTTCAGATCTAAATTGATAGTTATTTTCTCTCAACACTTCCTGAGGACCCTTGTGATTATGTTGGGCCCACCCAGATAATCCAGGATAATCTCCCCACCTCAAGATTCTTTTTCAAAAACTAATTAATTTTAAAAATCATGGTAGGGGCGCCTGGGTGGCTCATTCGGCTGAGCATCCGACTCTTGGTTTTGGCTGAGGTTGTGATCTCAGGGTTGTGAGATCGAGCCCCGCGTCGGGCTCAGTGCTCAGGGAGGAGTCTGTTTGGGATTCTCCCTCCCTCTGCCCCTCCCTCACGCTCATGTGCACTCTCTTCACCCCCCTCAAATAAATACATAAATCGTTAAAAAATTGTGGTAAAAAACCCATAAAATTCACCATCTTAAACACATTAAGTAGTATTAACTGGATCCACACTGTTGTGCAACAGATCTGTAGAATTTTCCATCTTGCCAAACTGAAACTCTGTACCCAGGTCCCCCTCCTGCCAGAGCCCAGCACCCAGCATCTTACTGTCTCTGAATCTGGCGACTCTAAGTACCTCACCTGAGAGCGCTCTATAGCATTTGTCCCTCTGTGACTGGCTTATTTCACCTGGAGTAACGAACATCTTCGAGTTTCATCATGTGGTGGCAGGTGGCAGACTTTCCCGCCTTTCTAAGGCTGAATAGCACTCCGCGGCATGGACGGACCACGTTCTTTTGTCCCTTTGTTTGTTGATGGACACTTGGGTTGCTTTCATCCAAGACTCTTTTTTTCTTTTTCTAAGATCCTGTCTATTTATTTGAGAGAAAGAGAGAGAGAAAACGCATGAGTGGGGGGCAGAAGCAGAGGGAGGGGGACAAGCAGACTCCTCGCCGAGCAGGGAGAGCAACATGGGGCTCGATCCCAGGGCCCCAGGATCATGCCCTGAGCCGAAGGTGGTCGCTTCACCAATGGAGCGCCGCAGGCGCCCCTGAGCATCCAAGGCTCCTCATCACATCAGCAAATCTGTTTCTCCATATAACGATACGGACATCACAGGTTCCGGGGATTAGGGTACGTACATGCTGGGGGTCCGTCGTTCAGCTGCCCACACTGTTCGGTCATGTTATTACCCCACAAAGTGTGGGCCCATTCTCTTGGGCTGGTGTTCCAGTGCTTTCCAGCAGGAGCCCCCACGCGGTCTCATGTTCTGGTGAATGGACGTGGACATTTCTGTGGTGCCTGTGCCTAGGGATGAGATGTTTGGGTCAGGAAATACTGCCAGTTTTCCAAAGTGGTAGTGATGTGGGGTCACCGAGCCCAATGGTCAAGAAAGAATTCTTGAGATGTTTTATTGTGCAAAAAGGTGTTTTTATTAAAGCACGGGGACAGGACCTGTGGGCAGAAGGAGCTGCACTGGGATTGTGAGGAGTGACTGATGATATCCTTTTTAATTAGTGGGAGTGAGGGATAGCGAAAGTCTCTAAGGAATTTGGAAGCGAGGCTTTCAGGACCTTGAGGGGCTTGCGGCCGTGAAGATAAGGTTCCTTTTAAGCACGAAGGCACCGAGGCCGCGGTGAGCTCCTGAGGAAGGTCACACTGCAGGTCTCTGGGTCCATCAGGGGGCTGCGAGCTGTAAGGAGGTTGAATGGAAGCTACATTTCTCTTGCGTTTGCTTCTCTCGTCACTGGTGCCTACGCTCCTCAGGAGGGAACGAGGATTGCCCGCAGCAAGTCACCAGCCCTCGTGTCCTTAGTGTTTTCATTTTTGCCAGTCTGGTGGGCCTGTCGTGGCAGCTCATTCTGATTCTGATTTGCACGTCACCTTTTCATATATTTATTGGCTGTTCGAATACCCTTTTTGTGACGTGCCCCTTCAAGTATTTGGCCATTTTTCTTGCACGTCATCTGTCTGTCTCATTGGTTTCTAGGAATTCCTCATGTATTCTAACATGGGTCGTTTCGATACACGTATTGCAAATCGCTCTCTTTGTGGTGTCTTCGGATGAACCCAAGTTCTTAATTTTTAATAAAGTTCTGCTTTTCAGGCTTTTTCCGTTGTGGGTCTGTGCCTCTTTCCTGCGTAAGAGGCCGTCACCCGCTCAAGGTCATGAAGATGCTCTACAGTTTGGTTTACTTTTCACGTGTAGAGTTACGACCCGCCTGGAATCGATTTTGTGAGCTCTGAGTTAGGGACTGCTGTTGTCTTTGCCGTGGCGATCAGTCTGGCCCTGTGCCACTTACTGAAGACCCTGTTTCCCCACAACACTGACGTGTGCCCCTTACCCTGATGCAGTGACACCGTGTGAGTCCCTTCCTGGACCTTCCTCTCATTCCGTCTCTACAGGGTGATTCTACTCAGTGGGAAGCTTCCCTGGGAGGTGCGGCCTGTCCAGGCCCAGACCCATGTGGGTCTCCTCAAGCGTCTTTGCCCAGAATGGGGCTGCCAGATTCAGCCTCTCCACATGCTTATCTTGCAGGGATAAGAGTTCCCACAGCTGGATTGCTGAGTCCCCCACCACCCCGTTGCTCTCAGAACTGGGACAAAATATGTCATCAGGGGTCTCCAGAGGAACAGAGCCAACAGGACGTGTCTGGATAGAGAGAAAGGTTATTTTAAGGAATGCGCCGATGTGATTATGGACGCTTGGCTAGCCCAGACTCTGCAGGGAGGGCTGGCTGGAGACGAAGATCCCATTCCAGTGGGAAGGCTGCTACCTACCCCGCTCCTGGACACCCCTGCAGGAGCCCCTGCCCAGGCCTCCAGCTCCCCGTTTTTGACTGGGAGTGCTTTTAGGGGCCTGCCTGACTTTGGTGAGGCTGAGGGCGCCTCAGGGCTGCCTACTTTCCAGGGCCTGAAGCTTGGAAAGAACTCCCGTTTACCTCTCACACTGACAAACATGTGCTTGTTTCGTCGTGTCCAGGGTCAGGCCTGGGGCTTAAAACCATAGAAATGTACTTTCAGTCTGGAGGCCGGAATTCTGACGTCCGGTGTCCCGTGGCCAGGTGTCCCGTGGCCAGGCCCCCTGCAGAGGCTCCGGGGGAGGGTCCTTCCTGCCTCGGGGAGCAGTGGCTCCAGGTGGTCCTGGCACGTGGCTGCGTGGGTCCCTTCTCTGCCCTGCCTCCACATGGCCTCTCCTCTGCTGTCTCAGACCTCCCTCTGCCTCGCGTATAAAAACACTTGTCCTTGGATGCACGGCCTACCTGGATAATCCAGGATGATCTCCTCTCAAGATTTTTAATTATGCCTGCAAAGACTCTTTCTAAATAAGATCCCATTCAGGGGTCCTGGGGACCTTTCGGGGGCCCCCGTGTAGCAGAAGTGAGAAGTGGAGCAGCCTCTCGGGGGCCCAGCGGGACACCCTCAACACTTTAAAGCACACACACCCTCCAACCCAGAGGCTTCGCCCCTTGGAACACCTCGCCAGATGCCTGCACAGAGGCTTGTGCCCGTAGGGCCTCCCACTTGCGGAGCACTGTGCATGTCTGAAGCCTTGTCCTCCGGAGAGGCCCGACGCTCCGCGTGCGGTCCGTGAGTGATGGGGCCCCTGCTGCCTCTCCTTGCAGATGTGGTGGAGATGATGCTGGTGCAGAACGCACAGGTGTACCAGATCCTTACGCACAACTTGATGCTCAGAGCCCTGCCGGCATCGGCGTTTTTGCCCTCAGGGGGATCACAGGCTGCCCCCCTGCATCCCACCACTCAGGTAGGCTCAGCTGGGGACAGGCATCGAGGCAAAGGAGGCCACCCAAATCAAAACCAGAGGACCTGGGTGGCTTTTCTTCTGGAAGTCTGTGCATCTGTAACGATGAAAAGCACATTTCTGACTCCTGGGTCTGTGACCTGCTCGTGAAGCCCCCTGGCACTCCCCAGTGCCACCAAGATGCGCAATAATCCGGGGCCCAGAAAGCTGCTTTCTAGAGCCAGAGGAGCCCTGCCGGAGCCTGGCCCTCCCTCCCTTCTCCCCCCACGCCCACCCCTGCCCCACTTCCTCTTCTCCTCCCTTCCTTCCCCTCCTCCCCATTGAAACGGGCTGGTCGTGTGCTGTGCTGAGGACCTGCAGCGGGCTCCCCTTGTCCTCCTGTGAGCCTAGAGGCGGAAGCCGCCCTCCGTGCATCACCACCACCACTACGCGCCCCCAGCCCCCCTGCAGGCCATCCCAGCACCTGGGTCTCTGGCTGGTTACTCCACATGGCCCATGGTGGTCTCGGCCACTGCCCTTCCACCTGCCTCCAGCTTCCTGCCTGCCCTGCACCACTTGGCCGGCCCCTCCTCAACAGCCCTTAGCCCGTAAGTCAAGGCCAGCTTCCTGGTCTGTGGGGTGGGAATACCCTAGGGCCTGGGCTGCACCTCCTCACCCCTGCTGACAAGCCAGTGGACCCCTGTCTTTATCAGGTCCTGGGCTGTAGCAGAGAATTTGGGAAGACCCTCCCATCTTCCAGAGGGGGGCAGGTGGGTCCTTGGCAGTATTAGCCCCTGGAGGTCACGGTCTGAGAATGGACTCCATGCTAACCTCCAGGGGAAGCTGCCTGTGGCTTGGGTCATTTGTCTAGACAGCAGGAGTGGCCCTGGGAGTGTCCAGTATGAGCAGGGCTGTAGGGACCTGTACCTGAGCCCTGGCAGCATGCCTCACCTGTGGTGTGGTGTCTGCGAGCCAGGCCAGGGCAGTAACTGCACCCACATATCCTCGCCTTCCTAGGGTGGCATCTGACGGCATCCAGCCCACACAGGCTCCAGGTTTATGAGCCTCCACATGTGGACTCTGGTAAGCAGCAGGGCCTGGTTCCCTATCGGGTGTGGTCAGGGAGGCCCGGCAGAAGGCTGCAGCCTTGTCGCTGGATGCAGGACTGTGAGGCAAGAGGGAATATAGGGTTTCATCAGGAAAGATGGCCCAGGAGCCATGAGAGTGAAGATTGATGGAGTTAGCCGCTTACATTTTTAAACCTTCCCATGGGAGAAACACCATAGACAAAGTCAAATATGACGATAACTGGGAGCCCCTCCTGCCACGCGGGTGGCTGGGTGACGGTTCCTGCTAAGTGGACAGAACAAGGCAAGCGGCCCACTGAGCTCTCCCGTGGAAAGGTGTCTTCATGTGTGGAGAGGTAGCCTCGCTGGCCTGCACAACTCTTTCTCCTAGAAGGGAGACCCTCAGGGTTGAACGTGGTTCCTTCTGAAGCACGCTGAGGAAAGGGAGCTTCCTCTGTTTGCTCCTCTTGGTTCTGTCAGGACTTCGGACGTGGATGTCAGCTTTACTCTTTCTTCACTTGTCGTGACATTTTTTCTTGGTGGAATCATGTTCCCTTGCTGATATAATATTTATTTATTTATTTATTTTTTAAAGATTTTATTTGACAGAGAGAGAGACAGCCGGCGAGAGAGGGAACACAAGCAGGGGGAGTGGGAGAGGGAGAACCAGGCTCCCAGCAGACCAGGGAGCCTGATGCGGGGGCTCGATCCCTGAACGCTGGGATCACGCCCTGGGTCGAAGGCAGACGCTTAATGACTGAGCCACCCAGGCGCCCCTATTTATTTATTTTTAAGATTAATTAATTAATTTGCAAGAGAGCGCGCATGAGCGGGGGGAGGGGCAGAGGGAGAGGGAGAAGCAGGCTCCCCACTGAGCAGGGGACTAGATCCCAATCCCAGGACCCTGAGGTTATGACCTGAGCCAAGGCAGACGCATAACCGACTGAGGCACCCAGGAGCCCCAACCCTTGCTGTTTTAATATAATTTTCATGTAAATGTCATTTTTAAGTGCTACATGTTTTCATTGGTCCCTTTTGGGGTAAACTGTCTTGTGCCCTAAGTTCCACACTTGCAAGAGCCCAGTCCTCCTCTGTGCTTCCTTGGACCCTGCAGGCTCACCGGGAAGCTGGCCTGGGAAGCAGTTGGCTAAGGAGGCCCCACGCAGCTCCGCTTCCTCGGGCTGGGCCCGCGCTCAGGAAGCCTCCGAGGCAGGAGAGCGGCAGGTGCCCACACCGTGTGCCTGGCACGCGTGTCTCTTGTGAAATGCAATTAAAGGTCTGACTCAGTTTCTTATTTTCACATTGACATTTTCTAACAGGTTTCCTGTTGGTTTTATTTCCCAACGTAATTACTAATTCAATACAGGGAAGAAGTTTGACAGAAGTTGTCTTCAGATGGCCTGATAAATTGGAAAAACTGTTTTGTCTGTGTTCTGAGTAAGGAAAACCCAGTTCTTCCCTGTGAATCTCCTTTACTCACACACAGAACAGACACTTCTATTGCTTCTATTCGCTAACTCTGATATCAGCTGGGTGTCCTGCAGTCCCACTCGGTTCTGACACCACCCACCTGCGTAAGGGCTCAGTCCCATGAGACTGCCCCCACACCAGCTGCACGTTCAGGTTGTCCCCTGTGCTTCTGACCTACTGGGTCAGGGAGCAGAGGTTCCCATGAACCCCTTTTCGGGTTTGACTACTTTGTTAGAATGGTTCACAGAACTCAGGCAACACTTACTGACTATAACCAGTCTATTTAAGGAGGTGATGAGGGATGGACCAGGTCTGGGAGGGTCTCGAGCCCAGGAGCTTCTGTCCCGTGGAGTTGCGGTCCGTCACCCTCTCCGTGTGCACGTGTGCAGCCACCTGGTGCTCTCAGAACCCCGTCCTATTGGGATTTATGGGGGCTTCCTCACGTAGGCCTGAAGTAGATTAACTGCGTTTCTGAATACACACAGGGGAGTAGAGGGCCAAGGAACCCAAGGGACCCCTGGAGCAGGAGGAGAGACCAATCCTGGGCAGCGGCTGGGGTCCGACTCCAGGGTCACTGTTACGGGCTGCAGCGGGGACAAGTGACCAGGTCCTTCACACTGGGCATTGCCTCATAAAGCTGGATACCCCGCCTCTAGCCCCCCAGCCATTCTGCTCTGAGGCCCATACCCAGGGGGAGCTCTGTCTGTGCCCCCGACATGACCAGAGAGGCATGGGGGATGTCTGAAATTCCTGCTGACAGAAGTAGCAGGTCTCAGGATCCCTTCAGTCTCAAAAAGAACTGCAGAGCCAAGAGCTTTGTGGGGTCATCTTTGCTGCGACTCACCAAGAACAAGTCTCACCACAAGCAAGCGTGCAGAGCTCACAAGGCTTCAGGATCACCACAAGCCCAATTCTGTGTCCCCGAGGGCCTGGGGAGTCCAGGCTGACAACAAACCCCGTGGGAAGTGCATTTTCATGTTTTTCAAGGGGATTCAGGGGAGAAACCAGATTCTCAGAATTGTAGTATCCCTGGTTTTAGGGCCAAAAAGTCTCTGAGAGGCTACGTTTCATTGCTGTGACCTCTTCAGAGCTCCTTGGCAGAAATCGTGGTGCCGTTGCCCACACTGGAACCTGGGAGGCGCAGGCGATGGAGGCCCAGGGTGGGCTTGGCGCACCTCTGTGGCCTGCTCCCGTGGTGCCCTGGGCCCAGAAACAGCATGGATAAGGTTCTGCGATGCCTCCTGGGTTTATTTTTGTATCAGAAGATAAGGCAGGAAACACTGACAGGAGGGAGGATGGGATGCGGCAGTGGGAGCTCAGGGCGTCCCCAGAGCCAGGAGACACTTAGCTCAGCGGCTGCACAGGGGATCCAGGGGTCTAGAGCTGTGGCCACGGCGGTGCCGCAGGAAGGGGTACTTAGGCAGGGTCCACAAGCAGACCTCTGACTAGGGGCTGCACCCAACTCAGGAGCTGGGATGGGCAGGAGACGTCTGCTGTGGGTCACCTGGCTGAGGTTGTCCTGGGCCTTTCAGCCGCCCTAAGGGTCAGCCTTGTCCCTCCCTCATAAAGGCAGCAAGCAAAGGCTCCAGGTCACAGCGCTCTTGAGGGGTAAGTGGGGACCGAAGCCAATGGGGTTCCCGTAGGAAGGAGGGTGGGGGGCACGCCTGCCCTGGGCTGCCTGTGCTGCGCTCCCGGGCAGGCTGCAGAGGCAGGGGAGAGAGGCCTCCGTCCACAGGCAGAGCCGCTGGGATGAAGGTCCCGTGCCCCTGCTCTGCACCCTACGAGCTTAGAACTGCTTCCTCTGCAACACTGAAAATACGTCTGCGAGGCTCTAAGTGCAGAAGTGAACGGACATTTCTTTTATACTTTCACAAAACAGGTTCCACCTGAGCCACTTGGCCCCCAAGCGTGTCACTCCTGCAGCCCCACGGGGCAGCAGCGACCAGCGGGGCCCTCTGTGTGCTGGAGTCCCTGGTCCTCAGGGCCCGAAAGGGAGGGTCCACCTGCCATCCACCTGGCGGCTCTGGGGTCCCTCCCATGCCACCCGGGTGCCAGGCCTCCAGCACCATCAGAAGAGGCCCCTGCTCAGGGGCTGGAGGCTGGTCCCAGTGCGCCGGCTCAGCTCCTCGAGAACCTGCTTCTCCTTCTGGTACATCTGAAAGAAAGGAGTGGGAACGAACTTGGACCCTCCCCAGCCGCCTGGCCTGGGGGTGTCCTCTGGGGAAGCCCTTCCCCAGAGCCCGTGTCCATGGCTCTGGCGTGAGGAGCCTCAGCCGTGTGTCCCCCCAGAGCCAAAGTGCAGGATCGGGCTGTGCTCACCTTCACCCGGCACTGTGCACATGGAACGCGGGCGGACGTGCTGCCTGTGGGGTGAAGGGTAGGGCCAGCAGAGGGGCTGGGGTCCAGGGCCCCAAGTGCTGGTCTCGGGTAAAAGCAGAGGAGACCCTGTCTGGGGCTGCAGGAGAATAGGCCAGATGGGTCGGCTGGGCCCAGAGTCCACGGGAGGGGGATGCACGAGGACAGCCCCTCCTGGGGGAAAGAGTGGTCAGTGCCTGGGGAAGGTGTATGGGGAAGCCCTGGGAGGGCTGGGGTCCCTGCTGGAGGTGACATCATAGGCTTTCTCTGAGATGCTGCCAGAGTGGGGGAGGGGGCCACAGCAGGGTCAGCCTCTCACTTGGAGGGGAAGTTGAGCCACAGTGTCCCTGGTGGGGACCCAGCCCGAGATGGGCTGGATGTGAGGACAACTGTATCAAGGACTTTTTTGTGAACTGAAAAAAAAATTTTTATGCCTTCCAGAGAACCCGATTATTTGATTACAAATATAATTTGAGTTTACTAAATACAATATGGTGCATATACTAACACACACCCTTATAAATGAGGTAAATATTATCACTTCTCGGGGAAACAAAGGGCTAAATAACTTGACACTGTAGGTCTCTATCAGATGCCTGCCATGTTCTGAGTCCTGTTCCCACCCGATAAATATCATCACAATTTCTCTTGTAAAGATTTTTTGACTTTAAGCCATAAGAATTTTATAGAATTTATAGAATTCGGTCTCTCTGCTCAGACCTTCCTTTCAACAGCGAATAAGTAATACAGTTAGTAGCATTTGGGGAGCCCAATACTTTAAACAAACAATGTTAGTCTTTTTTGTTGTTTTGTTTTTATAAAGCAGGCATTAATAAAATCCTTAATGTACTGCTTTTCCCCCCGATTTTGGTTCTCGTACTTGACTGCAGGGGCAGCTCAGGCAGCCCTGGTTCCTGGGGCACCTGGTGCACAGGGCATTGCACCCTCTGTGCTGGAGGACCTGGAGGATGGCTCCTACCTTCTGCCACTCAGCTTCTGTGCTGTGTGTGAAGCCCAGCAGGTGACAGAGCCCATGGGTGGCAGTCACCTGTCAGAACAATTAAAAAGCTGTTTCAGGAACTGATCATGACCCGGGGAGGAGGAGGAGGGAAGGCAGGGAGAAGTCAGCCCATACATGGTGGAAGGTTAGGAACCTAGGGGTAGGTGGAGGGGACCTAGGGCCAAGAAGGTGCCTACATGCAGCTGGCGGTGAGGAGGAGAGGGTCCCGGGCCTGGTGGGCTGGCCCTCCACTGTAGGTAATGGCATCTCCAGGAGGTGGGGGTGGAAGCAGTTATGCACACTAGCCCCACAGGGTGACCGCTGCTGGCCACAGAGATCCCAGAGCTAAAGCCCATGCTGAGCAACCCTGTTTACGCCAGGGCTCCTGCCACGCGCAAGAAGAGCACAGCCTCCCCCTCCCAGGAAGTCCCACCGTCGCCCATGCCTGCTCATCATGGTTCTGCCTGCAAAGCTCTGCTTCAAGTCACAAAGAAGCACTGGGATCCCCTAAAGATAGTTCATGGCGTGGCGTGTGGTCAAAGGAAAACACCTCAGTAGACTCCACAGGAAAGTTAAGATACAATAGCTTTTTGGAACACCCCTCCCCCTTTCCTTTTGCCCTCAAGTTGAGGACAGACAGATTGGGAAGGTCCTGGAGGCTACAGTTTTGTAAGGAGTCTATTCAGCTGGTCTGAGTTAGCTAAACAAAGGTTGCTGACCTCGGGGGTAAAAGCTAAAAACAAGGCTGCTTCTGGGAGCTTCTGACCTGTTTCCTGTCCTCTCCCCTCACCTGCCCCTTCTGGGGGCAAGCACGGCCTAAGCTCTCTCTCTGTGGGATGATGAGAGAGAGTCCTTGTTGCCCTTGCTTGTAGGTCTCCCTCCCCAATAACCCTTGTCCTTCACATGAGACAGTGTGGAGGCAGGCGTCCCACCCAGGGCCCTCTTTTCAGGGCCTATTTCTTTCAGCACCTCACTTACAGTAAGGATGTCATAGTAGTCCTCATCTCCTTTGCACTGCTGGAAGATATACTCCACTCCTAGGAAAATGTCACCCAAATTGTAGTCATCTTGAAAATCAGGTTGGGGAAGTTCCCCTGCTTTTATATTCTGCAAATGAGGAAATACAGATTTGGAAAACACGACTGCAGGAACTAACCTGACGACAGGCCGACAGATTTCATTCTGGAAGACCCCTACTCAGTAGTCCCAGGGCAGGGGAGGGGTGAGGGGACTACAGCAGAGCCACTCTTTACAGGTGACCCAAGACAAACAAGCTGCTTTCGTCCATCTCTTTCACCTTTTCAGCGCACAATCACACAGATCCACGTCGGTACAATTTTATATTTCTGTTCTTTCTGTTGTTTTGTCCTACATTGTCTTCCACATTTCCCCACATGAAACAAAAGAAACCACCAGTCCATTCATCTGAGGGCTGCTCACACTAAGCTAGTCCTGCAGATGGATATTTAGGGTATTAATATGTTTCCACCATAACAGGAAAAAATACCAAGTGAATATTTAAGGTGTTGTTACTGTAACACCTTCCTTCCTGAGTGGTGACTCTAGTGGGTTACACAGTACTCACGTGTTTCCAGTGCTCTGCAAGTGTACCGCCAAAGTGCGTTCAAAACCGTCCTTCCCATCTCTGCTGTCACCAACAGTGTGGGAAGCCTCAAACCAGCTATGTGCATCATGGACATAGTAACCTAATTGCTATCTTACATTTGTTTAAAATATTTTTCAGTGTTATTTTTCATTTTCATTGAAAAAATTCAGTGTTATTTAAACTTTTCAACCATACATGTTTGTTATCAAATCACACTTAAAATTCCAGAAGCAGGGGTGCCCGGCTGGCTCAGTGGGTGGAGCATGGGCCTCCTGATCTCGGGGTTGTGAGTTTGAGCCCATGTTGGGTGGAGAGATGACTTAAAAATAAGTAAAAAATCTTAAAAAAAAAAGTAGCAGAGGCATTCTACTTCTCTTTTAACTCACTGACAGCATTGGAGGGCTGGGGGACCCGACCACCTTCTCTCCTTGGGCTATGGGTAGTGGTCACTAGAGGCTGGTCCCGCCGCACTCTACTTATGTGTATATTTTAAAGTTTTCAAAATGAAACTTAAAAATCAGAATATTTACACCAGAAGGGAGGCCAAACAAGAGAATACTTTTTACCTCATGAAATGGAAAGGAAAGCACATCTGTTGGGATGTTTTTCTCTCTGTAGACCCTGTTGATATGCTGAATACTCTTGTTGTCAACACAGATGATCCCCAGGTCGAACTTCTGCACCCCTAATGTACTCCTCACAATTTCCATCCTCTTGCGAAGGGGCACCCTCCTGATGGGGACAGCTCGCTGCAGATTTCTAAGCACCAAACTCATTTCAGGAAGGCAACACCGCCCTTGAAAAATGTTTAGAAAGAAGCCTGTGGTCAAAGTTTAAGAGAAGACAAATCAGTAGTAGAAAGTGGTAAATTCTGTAAAAAACACACATGCACACACATCAGATCGTTTTATTTGAAGTTCATTGAAAACTTTAAGGGGATTTCTATTTCACCATAACAAGATATGAAAATGAGGGGCTATAATACAGTCATCGAGTCAGGCAGGCCGCCGTGGGCGGGAAATGAAGGCCTGTAGCGAGGAAGGGGCCATTGGTGGAGGGGCAGGGTGAGGAGGCGGAGGAAGAAGAGGGTGAGTTGTGGGTTGGGGTGGGTTAGGGGTGTGCGGGAGGAGTGAGGGGCGGGGAGTGGGCGCTGGGGGGGGGCGTGTGGGCTGCGGGGAGCGGGTGTGGGGTGGTATAGGGTAGGGGAGTGGGGAGGGGGTGCTACGGGGCGCCGTGGGAGGAGGGGGTGGGGGAGGGGCTGGGGTGATACAGGGTCGGGGGAGCCGCAGGGCCAATGAGGGTGAGTCCTGGTGGGTCCGGGGATTCCCAAGGGACCGCTCGGCGCGGGCACCGACGCTCCGAGCTCAGGCCCCGGGCAGCACGCGGGGTGCGAACGACGCCCCACTTTGGAGAGGGTCAGTCGCGGGCTCACGTACCGGGGCCGAGGCCGGCGGACCCCCGCGCGGTCGACGGGCAGGCGAGCGGAACCCGAGTGTGGCGGAGCCAGGGTGGAGCCGAGCCGCGCGGACGGACCGGAAGTCGGTGCGCTGCGTTTTCTGCCCGGGGCGCGCCGCGAAGGGTCGGCTCCGGCGGCCGCGGTGTGTGCCTGCGCCTCCGGCCGGGCGCCGGGGGGGCCCACGGGGCGGCGGCGGGTCTCCGAGTCCCTGAGCCGGACGGGGAGCGCGGCGCGGGCCCGGCCTGGGCGGAGGCCGCGTCCTTCCCCTGCGCCCTCCCGGCCCCGCCGCCGCGCCGGTGTCGTCAGCAGAGCGGGCCTGGGGCGCGGGCGGGTCTCGGCCGGGCGCGGGGCCGCCGGCGATTTTCGGGGTGCGCGGCCTCCGTTGCCCCGCCTTTCCCTGGTCAGGCGGCAGCCTCTCTGCGGGGCCGCTCTGTTCTTGGAGCCAGTTCGGCGGTCTTCGCAGGTAGAGCAGCACTGTTTATTTATTTCTCTAAGTGGGTTCTGGTTACTGGGAGAAAATTAGGAAACAGTCTGGGGCTGGCTCAGTCGGTGGAGCGTGGGACGCTTGATCTCCGGGTGCGTTCGGGCCCCTTGTTGGGTGTAGAGATTACTAGAAAAGATCAGCTTTAAGAGAAAGAAAAAGGAGGAAACACTGAAACACTCATGTTCTTAACAGCGTTACATTGTAGTTTTCTGTCTACGGAGATTGGAAGACTGGAGAAACTCCTCTCTTTAAAAGTGTGACTGCATTTATTTTCTCATTGCTATTTGAGGTTTCTCCTGCCATTTACCAATTCAGTAAAATAACTTCAATTTTTTTCTTAGTCTAAAGGATGACGCTTTAAGGCTCTAGTAACAAAGTAATTGATTCTTCCATCCTCTACCCCAGGCACCCCCCCCCCATCCCCCACTGGCTCTCAGAAAATAAAGCCTGGCCGTTTGGTTTGCCCGATTTTTAATTATCCTTAGAGTGTGACATGTGATTACAAATTCTCTTCTGTGATCCAAATTTTTGTCTTCCAGCTTACTGTGAGAATGAGGGGGAACTCCCTCGCTGAATAGACTATTTAAGAAGAGAACTACTTGTATGCACATAGTATTTGCTACCTTGGATCAGAAGATGAACCCAACTAATCCTTTTAGTGGGCAGCAGCCTGGGGTTTTCCCAGCATCTACTAGTAGTTCCATAGGAACATTTCAGGCTAAGCCACCATTTCGATTTGGTCAGCCTTCTCCTTTTGGACAAAATAATACATTATCTGGGAAAACCTCAGGATTTTCACAGGTATCCAGCTTTCCGACATCTTCTGGAGTAAGTCATTCTTCTTCAGCACAAACATTAGGATTCTCCCAAACCTCAAATGCTGGACTCTTTCCCGGACTTGAACACACTCCAGCTTTTGTAGCTGTCTCTGGGTCTTCAAGTTCATGTGTGTCTGCAAACCCAGGATTTAGTTTTAAATCACCCAGTTTTGGGGCTTTCCCAGGTACTTCTACATTTGGACCAGAAACTGGGGAAGTAGCAAGCTCTAGTTTTGGGAAAACAGAGTTTAGCTTTAAACCTCTGGAAAATTCTGTGTTCAGACCAATATTTGGGGCTGAATCTGAGCCAGAGAAAACTCAGAGCCCAGTTACTTCTGGATTTTTCACATTTTCTCACCCAGTTAGTAGTGGGCCTGGGGGGCTGGCTCCATTTTCTTTTCCTCAGGTGACAAGCAGTTCAGCTGCCAATTCAAACTTTACCTTTTCAAAACCAGTCAATAGTAGTAATTCATCGTCTGCCTTTACCTCTGCTTTGCCAAACCAAAATGCAGAGGAAGAGAAGAGGGCCCCTAAGTCACTGTTTGGAAGTTCTAATAGTAGCTTCACTAACTTCCCCATATCTTCAGGGCCTCTGGGTGAACCATTCCCAGTTAGCAAAACAGGTGTAAGACAAGGATGTGAAGAGCGTGTTTCCCAAATGGAGCCACTTCCCAGCCTCATGAAAGGACTGAAAAGGAAGGAGGACCAGGATCGCTCCCCAAGGAGACATGGCCATGATGCAGCAGAAGACTTGGATGCTCTGTCGAGGGGAGACCATCCTCCAGATAAACGACCCGTCCGCCTGAATCGACCCCGGGGAGGCACCTTGTTTGGTCGAACGATACAAGATGTTTTCAAAAGCAATAAAGAAGTGGGTCGTCTGGGCAACAAGGAATCTAAAAAGGATACTGGCTGTGCCGAGTCTGGGGAAAATGACCACTTGGCCATCCCAGGAGGGAGTCAGTCTGTCTTGGCACCTTCCCGGCTCCCAGGTGTGATGAAAGAGGAAGAAACTGAAAGTAGAGATAAAAAAGAAGGTGAGCTTTAAATACCTGCACCACCCAGTAAATGCTGCTGGTAGGTTCTTGGTAAATTTCCCTGGGTCTTAGTTTGATGTTTCTGGTAAATTTTTTGTAAACACTAGGAATTCTAACATACCAAGAGCACGTCCTACGTAAACATTTCCTTTGCTCTTACATAGGTGGTGCCTTCTATATGAAATGTTACATCTGAGGGGCCACTGGCTGGCTCAGTTGGAAGAGCATGTGGCTCTTGATCTCGGGGTCATGAATTGGAGCCCCACATTGGATGTGGAGATTACTAAATGAATAAATTAAATAAATAAATAAACTTTGAAATGTTATATCTGATGCATTTTTTTAAAGATTTATTTATTTTAGAGCGTACACAGTAGGGGGAGGGGCAGAAGGAGAGGGAGAGAATCTCAAAGAGGCTCCGACTCCACGCTGAGCTTAGAGCCTGATACGGGGCTCAGTCTTGCCACCCTGAGATCATGACTGGACCCAGAATCAAGAGTCGGCCACTTAACTGGCTGAGCCACCTAGGCACCCCATCTGATAGATTTCTGTGCCTGTTCTCTGATCCCTAGATTCTCTAAGAGGAACGCCTGGACGTCAAAGTAAAAGAAGCGAGAGCACAGACAGTCTTGGGGGCTTGTCACCCGCTGAAATAACAGCAATCCAGTGTAAGAACATCCCCGACTCTCTCAATGACAGAACCATTCTGGAGAACCATTTTGGTAAAATTGCTAAAGTGCAGCGTATCTATACCAGGCGCAGCAAAAAGCTTGCAGTGGTGTATTTTTTTGATCATGTGAGTATTTCCAAGAAACTTAATGTGAGTGAAAAAGAATTTGAACTTTGTCACTTTAAAACCTGTTTTCAAATCTACCAGTTATTTTTTAGAATTTGGGCAAGTACTCGAATATCTTATTCTTAACTTGGAGAGGCTGGACTAGGACTATTTATTTCATAAGTTGGAGTTACTCATGGAAAGCTTGCAGTCCCTACTGAATGAGTGTTTTAGAAATGCTGGGTGAGTGATTCCATGAGTCAGGTTCCTCTGAAATGCATGGGAGTGGCTCTGTAATCACACAGCACTTTTTCCAAATTGAGTTTTCTTGTTGTTTTATTTGGTCATAGTACATAATCACTATAAACGTTCAAATGGTACAGAAAAAGTAGAATCCCCTTGTAACCCCATTCTCCGGAGATAACTGATGTTACTTGTTTGGTTTATACCTTGACTGTAATATGTATATAAGAACACATATGCATAACACATTGGTTGTAGAGTGTATGCGTACAGGGACCATTCACATTATGTAGCTTTCTATCTTTATTGTTTTTTTCTGAATATTCTTGGGAAAAATAAAGTTCTATAGAATTTCTAAGTAGAAAGCATGTCTTTATACTTTTTTTAAATGATAGAGGTATGGCCTGTTAATATAGGAGAAAAAACCAGAAATCTATGGGAGGGGGCACAAAATCACCCATAGTTCTATTTTCTGAGATACCAATTATTAATATTTTGGTTAATGTCTTTGTAAGTATTTAGTCATGTTGTTTTTACACAATTGGGATCACACTGCATATGCTGTCTGGTAACCTTTCCAGGTAGCAGTCTTAGTATTTTCTGAAATCAATAAATAGCCTAGATTAGAATAGGATCGTTAAATGCTACATGGTATTCTATCCTGTTTACCCACTTGGCCAATTTTCTATTTGTGGACATTTTTTGTATGTATTTCTAATTGGCTTATATCCTTTGTTTAAATTCCTGAAAGTAGGGGCACCTGGGTGGCTCAATTGGTTAAGTGTCTGCCTTTGGCTCAGGTCATGATCCCAGGGTCCTGGGATCGAGCTCCACATCAGGCTCCCTGCTTGGCGGAGAGCCTGCTTCTCCCGCTCCCTCTGCTGCTCCCCCTGCTTATGCTCTCTCTGTGTCTGTCTCTCTGTCATAAGTAAATGAATAATAAATAAATTCCTGAGAGGAGAAGTCCTGTGCCAAAATGCATGCATAGCTTTAGGACTTTCGATGTTGATTCCTTTCTATTGATTTTTTTTTTTCAATTCAGTGGCATTAATTACATGTACAGCACAACCATCACCACTGTCTCTTTCCAGAACTTTTCATCATCCCAAACAGAAACTCTAACCACTAAGCAATATCTCCCCAATTCCTCCTTCTCTCAGACCTTGGTGACCTCTAATCTACTCTCTGTCTCTATGAATTTGCCTATTCTAGAAATTACTTTTAAGTGGAATCATATAGTATTTGTCCTGCTCATTTTGGTCAGCATCATGTTTTCGGTGTGTGTCCATGTGGTTGTACTTCGTTCTTTTTATGGTTGAATAACATTCCATTGTATAGAATAATATTCCTGTGTATTACATTTTGTTTATTAATCTATCGATGGACAGAGGTAGTTTCTACTTTTTGGCTGTTTTTTTTTTTTTTAAAGATTTTATTTATTTATTCGACAGAGATAGAGACAGCCAGCGAGAGAGGGAACACAAGCAGGGGGAGTGGGAGAGGAAGAAGCAGGCTCATAGCAGAGGAGCCTGATGCGGGGCTCGATCCCATAATGCCGGGATCACGCCCTGAGCCGAAGGCAGACGCTCAACCGCTGTGCCACCCAGGCGCCCCAACTTTTTGGCTGTTTTGAATAATGCTGCCGTGAACATGGTGTGCAAATATCTCCTCAAGTCCCTGATTTTAATTCTGTTGGGTATATACTGAGGAGTGGAATTGCTGGGTCATATGCATTGTTTTTTTGTTTTTGTTTTTTAAGTTATTTGGCTGTTGAGATGTACTTGTGCTTCTAGCTGAGTCCTAAAAAATATTAATGTAGGGGCGCCTGGGTGGTGCAGTCGTTAAGCGTCTGCCTTTGGCTCAGGGCGTGATCCTGGCGTTCTGGGATCGAGCCCCACATTGGGCTCCTCTGCTGGGAGCCTGCTTCTTCCTCTCCCACTCCCCCTGCTTGTGTTCCCTCTCTCGCTGGCTGTCTCTGTCAAATAAATAAATAAAATCTTTAAAAAAATAAAAAATAAAAAAAATAAAAAATATTAATGTAATAAATATGTAAATTGTCATTGTAAGCAGTTCATTGATATATACAACGCTGAGGTCCCTTGATTACCCTCATCTCTCCTGTTACCCAGGAGCAAACACCATTACCTAGTATGGTGTATATTTTTCTAGACATTTTCATAGGTATGTCAATAGGTACACTAATACCTAGTTGGTTTTGTGATAAATTGTATCCCGCGTATATCATTCTCTTCCTTTTGTCTTTAAGTGTGACTTGGCAATCTTTCCATTACTGTGTTTGTAATCAGATGGTGAGAGTCATCTCACTAAATGCCAACAAGGCCAAGCTATGGGTTCTATCCCAGTAAAGTCATTACTTTCAAAAAGGAGAAGAGCAAATCCATGCCTGTGAGATGGGTAAGGGAGGCGAGGACTGTGGCTGCCGTGTCTGGAGGCAAACTGTGTGGTTAGAACACGTAGGGGGCAGAGGCTTCACTCTGTGGTGCAGAATTCTGCCACTGCATTTGAGGTTTTAATCTCATTTCCTTTGGTGTCCTGATGTCCTTATACCTTGTGTTGTGGACTGTTTTCTAGGTGTCTGCAGCCCTGGCTAGGAAGAAGGGGAAAGGCTTGCATAAAGACATGGCTATCTTTTGGCACAAGAAGAAAATAAGTGAGTTTGCAGTTATTCTTGGTATAGTTTCCAGTTCTCTGTGTCCAAGGCCCTCTGAGCTTTCGCCAATGCCAGGGTGGGGCTGGCTGTCAGTGTGTCCTGTGTCTGTGAGTGTTTCTGTGAGCTCCTCTGGAACCTCCTGTGACAATTAAGAGAGTATTACATTTTCAAATACAGTAAAAAAGTCCAGTGTCAAGTGATTTGTGGTTCATGAACTCTGTGCTCTTGTGTCCTCAGGTCCCAACAAGAAGTCCTTTTCCCTGAAGGAGAAGAAGCCAGGTGACAGTGAAGGTGGCCAGGGCCCCGAGGACACATCCTTTCAGCACCCTCCTCTTAGCAAGCCTGTGGTGAGGGCCGCAGCTGGCACCCTCCTGAATAAAAGGTGCGGCCGGTCCTTCCTGTGGGTTCTTGGACTTCTGTGCACTTCGCAGCAGTCGTGCCAGAGCATGGCAGGGAAGTGGGTGAAGACGCTGACACTTGAGCAGGGGGGTGGGGGACTGGGAGAGGGAGAGGAGGGCATGGTGGGAGGGCAAGGGGTAGATGGCTGCACAGAGCCCCCGGGCTCCTCGCTTATCTCAGTCCCGTGTCCCACGTGCTTGTACTGGCATCTGATGTGTGTCAGTGTATAAGGAACAACTTTTCCCTTAAGAGGTCTAAGTGGCTTTAATCAAGTTTTCCTAATAGCTCCTTGTAGCAGTTCCAGTATAATTTTCTGTAGGTTCAGCTCATTACGGTGAGGCGGTTTCCCTTGGCCGCATGATAGCTGGGGAGCCGGGTGGGAGTGGGCACGTGGTGTGTGGTTCACATGGCCTCCCCGTCTGAATGGAAATCTGTTCCCAAAGGCCCCCCCTCCTTCCCATGTGACCCCGCCTCCTTCTCACAGCCTGCTTCAGTTTGATCCTTCGTGTATTTTGGTTAGTATATTGTTTCCTCACTTTTCATTTCAGTTAGCAGTTTAGTTGCTGATTTGTTTTTGCTTTTTTCTTTCCCACTCAGCCAGTCATACCTTCTTCAACATTAGACTTCACTGAGTATTGAAAGCCAGCTAGAAAATGGGGAAGCTCAGAGACATTGCCCATTTCTGTTTAGTACATCCTTCTACCGGAGTGAAGTGGTGTATGAAAACATGTAGGCGTGTGATTTCCTCATGGTGTTAGTGGTTTTTTTGTTTTGTTTTGTTTTGTTTTTTTAATCCCAAGCTGAATTTCATTTTTTGGGGGATAGAAATCTATGGATATTCATTTCAGCTGTTTAAATGGGCTCATCTCCTTTTTAAAAAGTATGGAATATTTATTTTATTCTTTGTTTTTGGAGATATTATTTATTTTTGCACACGAGAGACAGAGAGAGAGAGCGTGCGCGAGAGCACATGCACCGGTGGGGGGGAGGGGCAGAAGGAGAAGCAGATTCCCCGCTGAGCAGGGAGCCTGATGTGGGGCTCAGTCCCAGGACCCTGGTATCATGACCTCAGCCGAAGGCAGACGCTTAACTGACTGAGCCACCCAGGTGCTTAAAAGGTATGGGATATTTTGAAATGACAGTGAATGACAAGAGGAACACCTGCTCATCACCAGCTTGTCAAGGCGTGTCTCATGTCAGTGCTTATGGTTTGTCAGTTTTGGAGCAGCGGGGTCTCGACTGATGGAAGCATTCGGAAGTGGAAGTGATAGAAGCACCTAATGTGATATAAGGCCCTTGATGTGTTACTTTCTTTGTAGCTCTCCAGTGAAGAAGCCAAGTCTTCTAAAGACCCATCAGTTTGAGGGAGACCCTTTTGACTCGGGCTCCGAGGGCTCTGAGGGTCTCGGGCCATGTGTGTCATCGCTTAGTACCCTGATAGGCACTGTGGCTGAGACTTCTGAGGAGAAGTACCGCCTGCTTGACCAGAGGGACAGGATCATGCGGCAAGGTATGGTGGGCGCATCTCAACTGCGGTCCAGAGACCTGGCTAAGGTCATGATAAGGTCATTGTGGGAGCCGTGAGGAGGGAGCAACCCCTGCCCGTGGGGCTCCACTGTCATTGAGTCTCTGGGCCCTTCAGTGCCCCACGTATAATCTTTGTTGTGTACTGGTTTCCTGAGGGGGTGGTAGACATGGATTATAATGCAGATACGTCTTTAATTTTATTTTTGGAAGAAAATCCATATACTATTGATCCATGCTAAGTTAAACATTTTAAAGGGCAATTTTTAGACATTCAGAAAGCACATGTTAAAAAAAAAATCTAAATGTTTGGCTTGACAAATCCCCACAAATAAAACTTAAGAAATATCAACCCAAGGGAAACATCTGTAACTCACATCACAAAGGCCTGATTTCCCTGATACAGAAAGCACTGTGGAAGTCATTGTGGAAGAAGTCCAGCCCAGGAGAGAAATAAGTAGGAGATCATAAGAGTTACAGAAAAGGAAGTAGACCTGACCCTAGACCAACACAAGGGTAGGAGTGCTGGCCCCTCGCAGTTGAAGATCCACATATAACTTTTGACTCCCCCCAGATTTAACTGCTAATAGCCTACCGGTGACCTCCTCATAACACAATCAGTTAGCACGTTTTCTGAGGTATATGTCATATGCTGCATTCCTACAATAAATTAAGCTAGAGAAAAGAAAATGTTATTAAAGTGATAAGGAAGAGAGGTAACATTTATGGTACTGTAAAAACATGTGTGTGTGAGTGGACCTGCACAGTTCAAACCTGTGTTGTTCCAGGGTCAACTGTGTCATGAATTGGTTTTTAAACATTTGGAAAGGCGCTCACCCCATCACACACAGCGATGCCAGTTGCACCCGCAGAGGTGACCTCTCCCCTGTTGCACCATGATGCTGTGTCCTTGAGCGGGCCGTGGATGGCTGTACCCCTATGGAAGAGGGCAGGTTGGCAGTCTCTTTCAGCCTTAGGAAAGCCTGTGCCTTTGACCCAGCATCCCACATCCAGGAATCTGTCCCCCAGGCTGTCCCACACACGTGTGTGTGTCCGCGCACGTGTGTTTTACACACAAGGTTGTTTGTGATACAAAGATTGGCAATTGATTGTCCACATAGCGGAATTCTAAACAGTCTGAAAGAAGACTGGGGTTTCTTTATGAAAAAAAATGAAGATTTATTGTGAAGTAGAAAACCATAGTGTGGAAGTATGTAGTATGCTGCCATTTGTGTATAAATATGGGGGGGAAGTGTGTGTGTCCACACATATGTGAGTGTACCTGCCTGTGGGGTACATAAAGTAGTCCTGGAAGTATGAAAAGATCTGTTGACTCAGAGACGGGAGCAAGGGGGGGGGGTGGTTCTATTTTGACATTTTTATACCTTTGGAATATAGCCCATATGACTATATTATCTTTTCAAAAAATAAGTATTCTATTAACTTTAAAAAAATTGGTGCAGTGACCACAAATAAAAGGAGAAAGTATTTGTGCTTTTCTTTGCAAAGTTTTTTTTTAAATTTTTTAAAAGATTTTATTTATTTGACAGAGAGAGTGAGGGAGAGAGAAATGGAGGAGCAGGAGAAGGAGATGGAGAAGCAGACTCCCTAGTGAGCAGGGAGCCCGACATTGGGCTTGATCCCGGGACTACCTGAGCCAAAGGCAGATGCTTAACTGACTGGGCCACCCAGGCGCCCTGCAAAGTTTTTTTAAAATTAAATTTTAGCTGTAGGATTTTACTCTTTTTAGAGAATGTGAATAAGTGGGTAATCACAGTGCTTCCTTAACATGGTAATAAAAGCTGTTGTCAAACATTATGTCATTGATGTGATTTTTATATTACAAATAAAATTAGTAGGTATTGACATTTTTCAAGATAAAAATAAGGTGTGTATTTTGAGCTTGAAGTAGTTGTGGTCCATCTCATTTAAAAGATACTTTCGTAACTGTTTAATTCTGAGGGAAGTAAGAGTAGTTTATTCGGGACCCAGGTGTGTTCTCTTAGGTGATTCCTGTAATAGCAACAGGATGAAATAGAAGCAATGAAGTACTGAGTTTTAGAGCGCTAGTATGTTTGGAATATACAATTAGCAAATCGATCTTTTTAACAAACATACTGCAACAGGACTGTATCGTTGCGGTCGCTACGGAGCCATGGACAGTGATGCGTGCCCCTGCCTGCATCGTGCAGTGCAGACCTGTGGCTGTTGCAAGGGGATGCGGCCTCTTGGTGCCCTGGTACCTGACGTGATAGGCCATGCCTCCCTTTCTCTAGGCCCAGTGCTTTACTTTGTCATTTGTGTGTGGCATTTGCCTTTAGTTTTATTTTTCCTTCTATCATCACAGTAACTGTGTGATACATTCTTTTTATTTGTCATTTAGCTCGGGTGAAAAGAACTGACCTGGACAAAGCAAGGACTTTTGTTGGGACCTGCCCAGATATGTGTCCTGAAAAGGAGCGGTACATGCGGGAGACCCGGAGCCAGCTGAGCGTGTTTGAAGTGGTCCCAGGGACTGACCAGGTGGAGCCCCGTGTCCTGGGGTTCCTCTCTAGGCCGCTGTCCATATTTAATCTTCAGGGTGGAGGTGGGATAGATAGGAGGGGGGCGCTTATTTTTTTATAATTTCGGTACATATTTATACTTGATTTGGGTGTTTACCTTTTTTGAGGGTGGCAGGGATTTAGAGGGTGGCTACTATTAACATTCATATTAAATTGTTTGTGCTGTGAGGTGTGTACTAAACACTCTTGTATAGGATGACTGGACCCCACGGTCCTCCAAGGTATAGCTGTAGATACAGATCTGTTTCATAGATTAGAAGTTTCTTTTCATTTCTTTTTTATTTTCACAGTTGTCTTCCTGCCCTTTTCTATGTTTGTGTTTTGCACAGTTGAGATTATGCTCTAGATGCAATTCTGTATGAATCCTTTTTACTTACTATACAAACACTTTCTTTTCTGCTAAACTCTATCAGCATTTTTTTTTTTTTTTAAAGATTTTACTTTTTTATTTATTTATGTGACAGAGAGACAGCCAGTGAGAGAGGGAACACAGCAGGGGGAGTGGGAGAGGAAGAAGCAGGCTCCCAGCGGAGGAGCCTGATGTGGGACTCGATCCCAGTACGCCAGGATCATGCCCTGAGCCGAAGGCAGACGCTTTAACGACTGCGCCACCCAGGCGCCCCTCTATCAGCATTTTTTAAATGACAGCATATTATTTGATTGTGTAGCCCTGTCAAAACTTCCCATTTTGCAATCCTTAGATATTTAAATTTCATGAATAATTCTATTGGGCATATTGTGTGTAATGAGTCTAAGGTTGTAGATTATTTCCTTCTGATAGATCCCAAGGATTAAGTTACTACATCAGAGGGTGTGACCTTTCTTCAGGTTCCTGAACATGTATGTCCCAGTGCATGTTCCCAAATTGTTTTCTGGGAAATCTGCATCATTTGAGATCCTTTTCCCCTCTTTGTTAATTTTGTTTGCGGCCTTCTCTGGGTTGGTGGGGTGTTTTTTTTGTCTTTTTTTTTTTTTAAAGATCTTATTTTAAAGTAATGTCTACGCCTAACGTGGGGCTTGAATTTATAACCCTGAGATCAAGAGTCACATGCTCCATGGACTGAGCCAGCTGGGTGCCCCTTGGCTGGTGGTTTTAAGTTGCCCTTGCCCAGTGTGGGGTCCCCGGCTAGGCAGGAGTGTCACGGCAGAGGCTCCTGCACTAGGAGACAGTGATGCTGGCTTGCAGTGGGTGCCCAGGGCTCAGTCCTGTGGATGTCTGGGCTTCTGCCTTTGGCCACATGTCTTCAGCCTCCTTTTCCAGGTAGGACAGCTCCAGCCCCATGCACACAGCTATCCTGGCCCTGCAAGGCCCCTGCTGTTGTCTCCGTTTCCTTTCTTTTGGTGTTTGAGTGTGGCTGAGGTCCGTTAACAATGCTTCAAAGTCCTTTACCTGTCACACCTCTGCCCTTGGAGCCATGCAGGTGTATCTCTACTTACATTCCTTTTTCTTTCTTTTTTTTTTTATTTTTTATTTTTAAATAATCTCTGCACCCAATGTGGGGCTTGAACTCACAACCCCGAGATCAAGAGTTTCACGCTCTACTGACTGAGCCAGCCAGACACCCCCACTTACATTACTTCTGCTTCTTCGTTCCTTGTTGTGTTCGCCAAACACAAATTTCTCATTTGTTTTTGAATTTTGATCATTACTTTCAAACAGAAATTTTACATTTTAAAATTGTATTCTGTAGTATTGATCTTGTATGAGTATGTGGGCGATTTCCTCCTTATTTTAAGGCATAGCTGTGGGGAGGCTGGCCCAGCACGTGACACCCAGCTGTTTGCCCCGACTGTGTGTCCTCAGGTGGACCACGCGGCAGCTGTGAAGGAGTATAGCCGCTCCTCTGCTGATCAGGAAGAACCCCTCCCGCATGAACTGCGGCCCTCAGCCGTGCTTAGCAGGACCATGGACTACTTGGTGACTCAGATCATGGATCAGAAGGAGGGCAGCTTGCGGGACTGGTATGACTTCGTGTGGAACCGCACACGGGGCATACGGAAGGTATCAGCCACTTTCAATCTGAAAATTAGAAAATGCATGTGGATTCCAAAGTTGAAGTGAGATTTCTTTTCATTTTACTCAGTTATATTTCATCTGTGTAAAAAAATGGTATTATTTAAAATCGTTACAAAGTCCTGTTAAAATGTGCTTCATGGGCTTTGTTTGAAATTGACATATGAGAAATTCAGGTAATCATGCTTCTTCTAATAGTTTGTTCCCAGCGTATGGAAATACATGTGTGAGATCTGTGTGTGTGTGTAATACTCCCTCTTGCTTGTGGCCAGGACATCACACAGCAGCACTTGTGTGACCCTGTGACGGTGTCCCTGATTGAGAAGTGTACCCGGTTCCATATCCATTGTGCTCATTTCATGTGTGAGGAGCCCATGTCCTCCTTTGATGCCAAGATCAACAATGAGAACATGACCAAGTGCCTTCAAAGTCTGAAGGAGATGTATCAGGACCTGAGAAACAAGGGCGTGTTCTGTGCCAGCGAAGCCGAGTTCCAGGGCTACAATGTTCTACTCAATCTCAACAAGGGGGACATCCTAAGGTAAATTTTCAAATTTGGAAGCTAGCCTATGGAAAGGCAGGGTTTTGTTTTTTTTTAAGACTTTATTTTTATCTTTTAAGATTTTATTTATTTGAGAGAGAGTGCACAAACAAGCGGCGGGGGGTGCAGGCAGAGGCAGAGGGAGAGGGAGAAGCAGGCTTCCTGCT